>NW_026527138.1:0-13848 GCF_943734655.1 Sabethes cyaneus | reverse complement strand
AATGGCGATCTGGCCAGCGACCTTGGGGTAGGGGCCGTAGACGATCTCGGCTTCCTCGGCGTGGGCGTCGAGATGCAGCAGGCGCCGCACTTCCATCTGGATGGTCGTGAGCGCGGGGTCCGAAGTTGCGGTCAGAACCAGATAGGCGTGTTCGGGCTGCGCACCCCGAAGGCTTGTTGGCCGAGCCCGAGGGGGGGCTGATCGCCCGGTGGCTTGGGGGCGTCGGTCGAGATGCGGATCGTCATCGCGCCCTGAATCTGCAATTGGCGTAGATCGTGCAGCAGCAGGTAGAAGCGCACAGAGCCCCCCGCCCGTGGGGCCAGCGCCGAGGGCGCGCACGTTCGACAGGCCGTCGATCGATTGGGCCGTCAGACGAAGCAGGGTGTCGATAGGCAGGCCGCCGAGGCTGAGCGGCATGATGACCACGGGCGAAATCGGACGGATGACGTTCTCGGCATATTGCTGACCGGTCTCGGGCTGATAGGTGAAAGTCGGGCTTTCCTGCAGTGTCGCCGTGCTGCCGCCGAACAGATAGCTGCCCACTCCCGAAGGAAACGCATTGAATCCGCCATTGACCGAGCGGTTGAACTGATAGCCCTGCAATGACCTGTGTGGTGTCGAGAAGGTCGGCGGGTCGGCATAACGGATGCGGATGATATTGAGCAGCATCGCATGTTTTTCTGCCTCGCCGAGGGCGCGGGAATAATCGAGCTGGTCATGCGACAGGCGCGAAGGGCCGATGGTGATGCAGCCCGAAACCATACCGGGCAGCAGCATCAGGCACAGAATACGCAGGGGCGAAAGAATGGAACGTGAAATGATCTTGGCCCCCGAGGCTTGGCGTATCCTCCAAGCCTTAGCGTATCCATGATCGGGGCGACCAGCCCGGAATGGATGTTTCTTCACGCTGGAGTGATGAAAATTCGGGCGCAGCGTCAATCGTGCGACCCGACCCTTTCGCTTTCGAGAATGGCAGCAAGCCCCCTCCCGATAGCTGGGGTAAAGCCATTCCCTGTTCAGGCTCTGTTTTGTCAGACGGCTATCGACCACACGGCGCTCGGCCCAGAAACTTCTGGCCATTGGGCTCATATCCTCCCAGGCCTTTTCGAGCGAAAGGCGCGGCGGCAGGGGGAACCTGATGAGACGCGCGGCTTCTTCGAACACAGCAGCCTGCGGGCTGGGGGTGTCGTCGACGAAATTCAGAATACGGCAGGTCGAGGCCGTTTCGATGGCGGCAAGGGTGGCCTCGGCGATATCGTCGCGATGAATGCGACTGAAAAGGTGGTCGGGCGCGTCGATGAGCCGCGCCTTGCCGGCGCGAAGTGTGTCGAACGCAGAGCGGCCGGGGCCGTAGATGCCGCCCAGGCGCATGATATCGCAGGCAATGCCACGCCTGCGGGCAAGAGATTGCCAGTCCTGCTCGGCCCCTGACCCTTGCCTGGCTGCGCGTTTGGCCGGGCGCTACGTCTGTGGTTTCATCGACGCGCATGCCCTGTCTGTCGCCATAGACGCCGGTGGTCGAGTAATAGCCGATCCAGCGTAGATGAGGGGCCTGCTCCAGAGTGACGCCGTGGCGCATCAGGGCCGGATCACCCGCTTTGCCGGGCGGCGCGCTGATCAGCAGATGGGTGGCGTCGCGTAGATCGGGCTCGACGGCATCGAAAGCCTTGAGGGGAGAGCCTGCTTCAGGCGCGCGCTTCGTGCCTGTCACTTTCCAGCCGCGCGTTTCGAGAAGAGCCGAGACCCCGCGCTCGCCGAATAGCCCTGACCGAGAATGACGAGGTGAGGTGGCATGAAGGCTCCATTCCCGCTTGACCGCCGAGGCGCTGCCGCGCCAATCACAGCATATGAAACATGCTTTTGGTGCGCTGGCGATAGGAAGCAGTCTTTGGGCAGGTGGGGCTTTGGCCCATGGCGCCCGAGCAGAGCCTTGCCCGAGTGCGTTGCCCCCCTGCCGGATACTCCTGACCTTGTGCAGGAGCAGGCACAGGCATGGCTGCGTCATGGCGGGGGTCGCGACGCCCGTGATTGTCTTGCTCAGGCCGATCTCTCGTTAGGTGCCTATCGGGAAAGCCGCGTTGGAATATCGGACGCTCTCGGCGGGATCGGCCCGTGATTCGAAGGGCGCGACCCGCCGATTTCCAACAGGAACGATATGTACGCCGAACAGGAAGCCGGGGCGTGGCTTCTGGCTGGCGACGGCAAGGCCGCGGAACAGGCCTGCGCGCCTCGCGCTGGAGCGCGATCCGGCGCGACTGGGTCTGCGCCTGCTACTGGCGCGCAGTCTGGTCATGCAGAATGATTTTGCCGGGGGTATTGCGGCTCTAGGCGCTCTTCCTGTCCCGGAAAGTGCTGGCGGGGCAGTCGATCCATTTCTCGTGCGCGCTCTGGTGACGCGGGCTTCCGCCTACCGTCAGCTCGGCCAGAACGACAAGGGGCTGGCCGACGCCAATAAGGCTCTGGCTCTGGAGCATGACAATATCGAGGCGCTCCTAGAGCGCGGCATTCTCGAAGCCCGGCTCGCTCATTATGCCGAGGCCCGCCATGACTGGGACCAGGTGATTGCCCTCCTCGCCCGACGGCCATGCCGCCTATCTTGCCCGTCAGGATGAGGCGGTCATGGATTCCGACCCGGATCAGAACTGAGCCAGGGCCGAGCGAAGTCCGGTGCTTGAGGGAAATGATTGCTAGCCCTGACCGGCAACGCGGCCTGTTTCGACCAGAGACACGACATCGTGCCAGTCTGGCGCGGATTCGGCAGCACCGAGCCTCGTGGTGGCAAGGGCGCCGCTGGCCGCAGCATAGCGAACCGCTTCGGCGAAGGGCTTGCCCAGCGTCAGGGCGGTCGCCAGACCGCCATTGAAGCAATCACCCGCCGCCACCGTGTCGATCGCTTTCACCGTATATGGCGGCACGAAGCCTTCTTGCGTGCCGCTGCGATAATAGACGCCACGTGCGCCCATTTTCACCAGCGCATGGGCTGCTCCGCGCTCCTGCAGTTTCAGCGCGGCCTGAGCGGCTTCCTTTTCCGTTTCAGGATAGATACCGGTCAAAAGGCGGGTCTCGGTTTCGTTGGGGGTAACGACGTCGAGTGCGCGCCACAGCGCCTCGGGCAAACCCTGTGCGGGGGCAGGGGCCGGGTCGAGAATCACCAGCGTTCCGGCACGACGTGCTTCTTCGGCGGCGGCAATGGTGATGTCGAGCGGAATTTCGAGTTGCAGAAGCAGGGCCGACGCTGAGTGTATGAGCGCGCGATGCGCTTCGACGTCGCTTACATCGAGGGCCATATTGGCGCCACCGGCGACGGTGATGATGTTCTCTGCCTTCGCATCGACGGTAATGAGCGCAACGCCCGTCGGATAGGCTGCATCTTCACGCAGTGCCGAGAGGTCGACGCCGAAGGGTGTCAGCAATGTCCGGGCCAGGGCACCGAACTGGTCGGTGCCTGTACGGCCTGCCATGTAGACGCGCAGGCCGCATCCCTGCCCCAGACGGGCGGCGGCGGCGGCCTGATTGGCGCCCTTGCCGCCCATCCGGTGGCGTAGCTTGCGGCATGGACCGTCTCGCCCGGATGAGGAATACGCTCGGCGCGCGCCGTGATGTCGATATTGACGCTGCCGAAAGAGAGAATATGAGAAGGCCTGTCGGACATGGCTGCTTTCCGGACTTTCTAAGAAACACCCGGCGTATCACCGCTGCGCGGTCTCGGCTAGGATCAACCCATGCTTCGCATTCTCGTCATCAAGCTCGGCGCTCTTGGGGATTTCGTTCAGGCTCTCGCGCCTTTCGCTGCGATCAGGGCCCATTGGCCCGAGGCCGAGATCACGCTCCTGACGACGGCCCCTTTCGAGGCATTGGCTGAGTCCAGCCCGTAATTTCGATCATGTCTGCATTGATGCGCGTCCGGGCTGGACCGATCTGCGCGGCGTGATGGCGCTCAGAAACCAGCTGCGCGGCCATGATCTGGTGATCGATCTCCAGACATCGGGGCGCAGCACGCGCTATTTCCGGCTGGCAGGGCAGAAACGCTGGAGCGGCATCGCGAAAGGTGCAGCCTATCGGCATGATAATCCGCATCGTGACGCGATGCATAGTGTCACCCGTCAGCGCGACCAGCTGGCGCGTCTGGGCGTCCCGGAAGCCGCTAATCCCGATCTAGACTGGCTGGGGCGGGCTGGTCCCGAGATTGCGGGCCCTTATGCCGTGCTTGTGCCCGGTGCGGCCCCACATCGTCCGGCCAAGCGCTGGCCAGCCCGGCATTATGCGGCGCTGGCCCGACATTTGCAGTCGCAGGGATTGGCGATTGTGGTGGCGGGAACCGATGCCGAGCAGCCACTTGCTGCGGAGATCGTGGCGCAGGTGCCCGATGCGCTCGATTTGACGGGGAAAACCGATCTTCTGGCTCTGGGTGGGGTCTTTGCCAGAGCGGCGCTCGCTGTGGGTAACGATACCGGGCCGATGCATCTCGCGGGGGCCATGGGATGCCGCTCCCTGACGCTGTTTTCGGCCGAGAGCAACCCAAGGCTGACAGCCCCCAACGGGGTAAGGCCGGGACAGATGCAGGTTCTGGCAGTCGACGATCTGCGCAATCTCGATGTTTCGAGGGTTGCGGCCTGCCTGAACTGGGGCCATTAGAGCAGCTTCACTTATTTTCTTACGCCAGGAGCGCAAGTCCATGCCTGCCATTACCCTGCCCGATGGTTCCGTTCGCACGTTCGACGGTGCCACGACTGGCACGGCAGTCGCGGCTTCGATCGGTCCCGGTCTGGCGCGTGCTGCCGTTGCGATGAGCCTCGATGGCAAATTGGTCGATCTCTCGACCGAAATTGCTGAAGACGCGGCCATCCGCTTCATTACGCGCAAGGACGATATCGTTCTCGAGATGATCCGCCATGACACCGCGCATGTGCTGGCCGAGGCCGTTCAGGCGCTCTGGCCCGGTACGCAGGTGACGATCGGTCCGTCGATCAAGGACGGGTTCTATTACGATTTCTTCCGTAACCAGCCTTTCACGCCCGAGGATTTCGAGGCGATCGAAGGCAAGATGCGTGAGCTTATTGCGGCCAATGCGCCGTTCGAACGTGAGGAATGGGATCGTGACGCGGCGATCGCCTTCTTCGAGGAGAAGGGCGAGCGCTTCAAGGCCGAGCTGATCCGCGATCTGCCCGAGAGCGAGACGATCTCGATCTATCGTCAGGGTGCCTGGCTCGATCTGTGCCGTGGCCCGCATATGCGCGGCACGGGCGATATCGGCACGGCGTTCAAGCTCATGAAGGTGGCAGGCGCCTATTGGCGTGGCGATCATCGCAACCCCATGCTGACGCGCATTTACGGCACTGCCTGGCGTGATCAGAAGGAGCTGGATGCCTATCTGCATCAGCTTGAGGAAGCCGAGAAGCGCGATCATCGCCGTATCGGGCGCGAGATGGATCTCTTCCATATCCAGGAAGAAGCTGTCGGTCAGATCTTCTGGCATGCCAAGGGCTGGCGTCTTTATACGGTGCTTCAGGATTATATGCGCCGCCTTCAGACCCGTCATGGCTATCAGGAGGTGCGCACGCCGCAGCTCGTGGATCGTGCGCTCTGGGAAGCGTCGGGTCATTGGGACAAATATCGCGAACACATGTTCATCGCGACCGTCGAGGATGAGGACAAGACGCTTGCCCTCAAGCCGATGAACTGCCCGTGCCATGTGCAGATCTTCCGCCATGGACTGCGCTCCTATCGCGAATTGCCGCTGCGTATGGCCGAGTTCGGGGCGTGCCATCGCTACGAGCCCTCGGGGGCGCTCCATGGCATCATGCGTGTGCGTGGTTTCACGCAGGACGATGCGCATGTGTTCTGCACCGAAGAGCAGATTGCGAGCGAGACGGCCTCTTTCGTTGCCATGCTCGATGAGGTCTATCGCGATCTGGGCTTCGAGAATTTCCGCGTGAAATTCTCCGATCGCCCCGAGGCGCGCGCCGGTGACGACGCGACCTGGGACAAGGCGGAGACTGCGCTCAAGGAGGCCTGCGGTCTGGCAGGCGTCTCGTTCGAGACCAATCCGGGTGAAGGTGCTTTCTACGGGCCGAAGCTCGAATTCGTGCTGACGGATGCGATCGGTCGCGACTGGCAGTGCGGCACGCTTCAGGTGGATTACATTCTGCCCGAGCGTCTCGATGCCTCCTATATCGGCGAAGACAGCGCCCGCCATCGTCCGGTCATGCTGCATCGCGCTATTCTGGGGAGCTTCGAGCGCTTCATCGGTATTCTGATCGAGCAGTTTGCAGGCAAATTCCCGCTCTGGCTGGCGCCGACCCAGGTGGTGGTGGCGAGCATCGTGACCGATGCCGAGCCCTATGCGCAGGAAGTGGCCGACAAGCTGCGTCGCGCGGGACTCCAGGTCGAAAGTCCGATGGGCGCAACGAGAAGATCAACGCCAAGATACGCGAGCACTCTGTCGCCCGCGTGCCGGTGATTCTGGTTGTCGGCCGTCGTGAAGCGGAAGAAGGTAAAGTGGCGCTGCGTCGTCTTGGTGGTGCCGCTCAGGAGATACTGAGTCTCGACGAGGCACTGACCCAGCTGACGCAGGAGGCTCTGGCGCCGGACATGCGCCGCCTGCAGGGCTGATCTGCGACGTCTGAGCGTGCAAACCTTGCAATTCCGGTGTTTCGAGCCTATGTCGGGGCACCGGGCTTCCCGCAAACAGGGCGATGATTTCGTCACGTCAAGGTGATGAAATTTTTGGCCGCCCTGCGCGTATTGAAGTGCCGACAAGAAGTTTGTTCGAAAACGTCGACAGGAGACGACCATAGCTAGACCCACCGATGCAGGCCGCACCCACCCCGTGAAGGGCCCCGAGTTAACGAGGAAATCCGTGTTCCTCAGGTGCGCTTGATTGACGCCGACGGCGAGATGGCTGGCGTCATGACAACGCGCGATGCTCTCGCACGCGCTTATTCGGTCGGGCTCGACCTTCTGGAGATCAGCCCGACGGCTGAGCCGCCGGTCGTCAAGATTCTCGACTACGGCAAGTTCAAATACGAACAGCAGAAGAAGAAGAACGAAGCACGCAAGAAGCAGAAGGTTATCGAGATCAAGGAAGTCCAAGGTGCGCCCCAGCACCAATGAAAATGACTACCAGGTCAAACTGCGCGCGATGAATTCCTTCCTCGCCGAAGGCGACAAGGTCAAGGTGTCCCTGCGTTTCAAGGGCCGCGAGATGGCTCATCAGGAGCTTGGCATCAAGATGCTGGAGCGTATCCGCATCGAGATGGAAGAGAAAGCCAAGGTCGAGCAGATGCCCAAGCTCGAAAATCGCCAGATGATCATGGTGCTCGCACCGCGCTGATCGATGGCGATATGATTGCGGGGCCCGTCCCGCTGCATGGAAAACCCCGGCTCAGCCGGGGTTTTTTTTGTGTCGGGTGTTCAGCAGACGAGCTGCGCGCGCTGATCTGATCTGAAGGCGCTATTGTCTACCCAGTTCTCCGCAAAATATAGGCGCGCGCGATAAGAGAATCGATCGAGGTTGGGGTTTTACGATCTGTAGAGCACGCTGGGCTTTAGGCCTCCTCAGGGTTGATCGTAGTCCGAAGTGCGATGATCGATGTTGAATTGGCTGAATCTTCTGGCAAAGGGCGTCTCCGCAGAGGTCCTCCCACGCCTTGAGGACCGATTGCACGGTATCTGACGAAATCGCTTATCGTGGCAAAGAGAAAGTCAGGCTGCTGGGTTCTTGCTAACGGGGTGAGCAGCCCCAGCCCCAGCCGCGAGCAGGCTGGGGCGCGCGCCAAGGTGAGCCAGAGAAGGCGGGTCGCAAAAGAAGAGGCTGAAGATACGGCGGGCGTTACAGCGAGACGTAGTCAGGTTCGCCAGCATAACCCACGCGAATATGTCGATGCCCGATTGGGCCTTCGCTGTCCCTCCGATTTTATGTTCCGGAGACGATCGCGCCGGAAAGATGTAGCGTGGGGCTGGTTTCCATGACGTCTCCCATGCCTTTTTTGCGCTGTGCCCATTCGCGCCCGGGAAGAGGCATCTGTATTTCCGATTCTCCGGTTCAGACATGTCGCCTTAACGAGAGTCGCGACTGAGTACAGGCTTGTTCCATGTCAAATTGCTTCAAAAAATTGAGAATATTTCTTTTTGGTCATCATATATTAATACATAATACAAAATATAATTATATATATGTTACTTAATAAGTAGTTAATATATAATCATGTTTTCGGATTATATATTATATTTTGATTATAGATCACGAAGTAGGAAAAATTGTTTTACGTATTTTGACAATACTGTTATTCCTGTTCATTTAAACTTCTTGTTGTTTATTTTTTATTCTTCGCAAGATATATTTTTTTCTTTAATCCATATTTTCTATATGAAACTATCCCTGAAAATCCAGAAAATATCGTTCTTGTAATGAGATATAAATTATACTCACATTTAGGTGATCTTTTCGTAAGCAAATTAAGGGATTCTAAAGACACAAAGAGCAAACTAGCGTGAGTTCAACGCTTGTATGTCACATTGGCTGATAGAAAGTCGGATTAACGATGAGCACCAGTAACCAGCAGAGCCTGACTGATATCTATACTGACCCAAGTGTAGACGGTCCCAATCTTCCCATGAATACCCAGCAGGTCGTTAACGGTCGTATCATCTATAATGACGAGTTGTCCGATCTTGATGGCGAAAACTCGCCAGACTGGGCAATTATTCAGTGGAATGCAGCGAACGCGTTCGATCCGGCTGCCGGGGATGACAGCCAGGTATGGGACAATAATTTCGGCTACTCGGTCGGGCACTGGACTCAGGGTTCATCTACCTCGACCGCTGGAAAAACAACATATAACGTCTTCCGCGACCCGGATAATGGTCACTACGTCTATCAGCTCGCTGCGCAGGGAGGGAAGCTACTTGACGTTCAGCTTTCTGCAACGAAGGAGGTAGACGGACAGTATTCATTTAATCATCAGATTACTGCCTCTTTCGAGCAGGGTATCAGTGATTATTCCGGTACTACCGGAAACCTATCAGGCCGGTATCAATTTTACGATCAATTTCCACAGCGCGACGATGAGTTTCGGATTGTTTCTGCAGTTCGAGACAGTCGATTACAAGGGAACTCCCCAAGTCTATGTTTCCTTGCCCAAGTCTCTAGGGGGCTCGATTTATAACGTCACCGGATCGCAGGCTGCCTATATCAACCCGAACGATGCCTCCAATAATGGCGTCATGTATCAGACGACCGTTGATGTGAACCAAGGGCTCATGGCTGCCATCAAGGCAATGGTCGGGCTTTATCCGAACCTTGCAAGCCAGCTGCAGGATCTGAGCAACTGGTATCTGAGCGGAACCTATATTGGCGTCGAGTCCACAGGGACGGGACTTTCAAGCGATGTTACGGGTAATTACAACGTAGAAGATCCGACGATTACTTACGACACGACCAAAACCGTCTCTTACAGCGATCAATCAAGCACTGTTCCCATCGTCTCCATGACGCCAGTAAACGGCGCCACTAGCACAGCAACTTTATCCGAGGTCAGCATGCCCAATATCGTCGTCCAGGGTGTCAATAACACTGTCTATATTCCGTATGTTACGTCTGATACTGCCGGGACGATGGCAAAAAGCTATGCGTCCAGTCTTCAGACGCTGCTCACAGCCGGCTCGCTGGATAATTCGATCCTGACCCCTGGAACGAACGGGTATGTGTCTTCCCAGAAGGCGTCACAGGCAGTCATCGATAAAAGCGGGACCTACGGTGTTGCGGGTAATTATTCGAACATTGTCGTCGCCTCGACCAGCAGCAACACGCTTGGTGGCGCCGTAACGCTCGATACAACCCAAAACACGGCCAGCTTCCTTAATATTGTTTCGGGCGACCAGTATGGATCCAATGTAAAGGTCGGCAATAATTCCGGTAGCTTCGCAGGAACGCAGGGCAATAACGTTTTCAATGCTTCCGGGTCATCGGGTAACTGGAATATCGCCACGGGGTCCGGTAACGACACGATCTACGGTGCCAGTGGTACCAACACGATCACGGGCGGCACGGGAAATAACGTGATCTATCTCGGTGGGTCGAATAACTTCGTCACGTCCGTTGGCAAGGACACGATTTATGGGGCGGCCGGTGCAATCGACACGGTCTCGCTTCAGGGAGGCAATTCCACCGCCAATCTGATGACCAATGCCGCTGTCATGGATTTTTCTGCAGGCAACAATATCACGATTGGCGATAACAGCTCGGTTTATGGCGGTACATCGTCTGTGGTAAATGTCAGCTCGGGCTCGGCGACGGTCACGGGCACTCAGGGCGACACCATCTCGGCAGCGGGTAATCTTCAGGTTATTCACGGAAGCAATCAGAACATCAGCGTTTCGGGCGCTCTGACCTTTATCTCGGGCACCGGCCAGACGTCGATCGCTGCAGGTTCCGGTACGATTTACGGCGCTGACGGGCTCTCGGTTACAATGAGCTCCGCATCACGCCTGCTCTTCACGGCCAACCAGCCTTACACCACCGGCAACCAGATGATCGATGGTCGCAATGTCGCGGGTGGACTCTCTGCCTGGTCAGGCGCGGGTCAGCAGACCATTCTTGGCGGGACTGCGTCGGACCAGTTCTATCTGGGTACCCGCCTTTACCGGTTCGTCCAGCACGGCGGTGGCCGCGACAGTGACTGGCGGTTCGGGCGCCGGTAATCTCTTCGGCATGCTGGCAAACCATACCGCTGGCAATTTCACGATCACCGATTTCCGTGCCGCCGATAACAAGTTTTTCCTTTATAACTACAAGCCAAGCGATGCGACGGCTTCTGCTCAGGCCATTCTGAATACGGCGAGCGTTTCGGGCGGCAATACTTCAGTAATGATCGATGGGACTGCCAAGGTTACATTCCTTGGTGTGACGGACCTGAAGGTGTCTGATTTTACGATTAGCTGATCCAAAGGCCCAGGAGGCTGCGTCAGGCAATAATCAAGCTTGGTTCCCGGTGCATATCGTCAGAAAGGCAGATGTGCCGGGCTGCGAAACACGGGCCTCATCACATGAGCGCTGCAAGATCTCTCTTTTGCAGCGCTCCCTTATGATCGAAGTCAGTCCGTGAAGTGTTTGTTACCCTGCACGCCGGAACCAGAAAGAAAATCCGTACATCCCTACGAAGAGGGCCATCAGGAAGACGAGAGTTTTCAAATTGCCCATTAGTAGACTGGCGACGGCGGGGCCTGGGCAAAGCCCGACCAGTCCCCATCCAAGCCCGAAAACCATGCTACCGATAATAAGACGACGATCGATTTTTCTCATGGTTGGCATGGAAAAACTCTCATCGAGCCAAGGGCGTGCCTGGTGTTTCTGTATCTCTACGCCGATGTACGCCACGATGACCGCGCCAAAGAGTACGAATATAAGAGCGGGTCGCCAGGCGCCGGCAAAATCGAGAAAGGCAAGCACGGCGGCTGGATCGATCATTTTTCCCTCTACCAGCCCCAGACTGAAAACCGTGCCGCAGAAGAAGCTGACAAGGTTGATGAGCTTCACGGCTGCACGCTACCTGTCAGAAGATGAAAGAGCGTGGCGGTGCTCGCGCCCACGGCGAGAAAGGTGACTACGGCGATCAGCGAGCGTGGAGAAAGACGCGCCATACCCATGACGCCATGCCCGCTCGTGCAGCCATTGCCCAGACGCGTGCCGAAGCCCACGAGAAGGCCGGAAATTACCACGGTCAAAAAAGAGGCATGGATTGTGATCGGGGGCCAGACGCCCCAAACCAGACGCCACAATAACGGCCCCACGATGAGCCCGAGCAGGAATGTCGTGTCTGGCGACGAAGACTTCTCTGCAAATAGGCCCGCGACCATACCACTGATTCCGACGCTTCGCCCGGTGAGTAGAAGATACGCTGCGCAGGAGAGCCCGATCAGTAACCCGCCTGCGAGGCCCTGAAAATTTGGTTCAGACAGGATCATGATGGTCGCGGCAATAAGTCTCGTAGAGAAATCTGATCAGAGCAGCTACCTTTCGATCCGAAAGGTGGTAAAATACGGACACTCCCTGCTTCCGGCTTGAAATAACCTGTTCGGTTTTAAGTATCTTGAGATGACGGGAGAGAGCAGGTTGTCGGATGCCGAGTTCGTCTTCGATCTGCCCGACCGAAAGCTCTCGCTCGACCAGAGTGCAGGCAATGAGCAGGCGTCCTGGGTGGGCGAGCGTTTTCAGAATTTCGGCCACCTCAGCCGATTTGTTTTCCATTTCTTCGGCCATGACGCCCTCATATTATCTATATATCGATAATATGATATTATCGGATCCTGACAAGCTGAAAGAGATGAGGAAAAAGAATCAGCGCATTCTGTCGCTCAATAACACTGACGCCGCTCGCCCGAGCGCCGGTAGAATTGCTACTGCGACGTGGGACAAGTCTCATTGTGTCGAGTGGTCCAGGTTGATCGCATGAAGTGTTTCGAGGATTCCTTGGCGCATTTTGTGGTGCTGGCAGGAGGGAGAGGAAATATAATGCCGCGTATAATGAAAAAGCTCTTCCAGAATGGAGAAGAGTCTTGAAGAAAATGCGTCCTCAGATGAGCGAGCGACATAATTTTCATGATTTTCAGGGAGTTGGTGGCGGAGAGAGTGGGATTCGAACCCACGGTACGCTATTAACGTACACACGCTTTCCAAGCGTGCGCCTTAAGCCGCTCGGCCATCTCTCCAGCGCGGGCGGACCATATCATTTTCTGTCTGGCGCGCAAGTGCCTCTGGCGTTTTTGATGAAATTTCGGATCAATGCGGGAGATTTGCGTCCGGGCGCGGTTTCTACGCCTGAAGAGACATCCACCGCAGGGGCGCCGCTGGCAGCGATTGCCTGCGCGATATTGTCCGGGTTCAGGCCACCAGCCAGCATCCAGGGTGCGGGAGAATGCCAGCTCTGGAGCAGCGTCCAGTCGAGGCTGATTCCATTGCCGCCAGGGCGTGAGGCGTTGTCGGGTGCGCGCGGTTCTATCACGTAGCCGTCGAGATCAGACTCTGTGGGAAGGTCGTTCTGGTCTGTGATAGCGCAGGACAGCCATACTGGCAGGCCGAACCGGGCCTTGATGGCCCTTGCCCGCTCTGGTGTGTCGTAGAGCTGCAGGATGTCGAGACGTACCGTCGAGAGTGTCGCGGCAATCTGCTCGTCGCTGGCCTTGACGAAAAGCCCGACGATTTTGGGCAACGTGCCCCTATAGGATGCGACCAGTTCCGCAGCTTCTTGCGGGGTCACAAAGCGCGGGGACTTGGCGAAAAACACGAAGCCGATCCAGTCGGCCCCGGTTTCGCAGGCGGACCGCAGTCCGTCGCTATCCATCAGACCGCAGATCTTGACCCCCGTTTTCATGCGGAAGCGAGTTCTGCCTGAATTGAAGCCGCAGCGGCGGCGGGGTCCGCCGCCTGGGTGATCGGACGTCCGACCACAATCCAGTCTGCGCCAGCCTGCGCGGCCTGTCTTGGAGTCATGATTCGCTTTTGATCGTTCGCGTCAGAGCCTGTGGGGCGTATGCCGGGTACGACCAGAACGGGCGCTTCGCCCAGCGCGTGGCGCAAAGGGGCAATTTCTTCTGCCGAACAGACCAGCCCGTCTGCCCCGGCCGTCATGGCCAGGCGTCCCAGACGCACGACCTGCTCGCGAGGCGTTGCGAGGATGCCGATTTCATGCAGTGCCACTTCGTCAAGGCTCGTGAGCACAGTCACGGCGAGAAGAACAGGGCGGTGCAGGGGCGGGTAGGCAGCGTCAATCGCCTGACGTGCGGCGCGGATCATGGCGCTGCCGCCGCTGGCATGGATGGTATGGCGCTGCCGCCGCTGGCATGGATGGT
>NW_026527137.1:0-14561 GCF_943734655.1 Sabethes cyaneus | reverse complement strand
GGGTAAGCCACATAAACTGCTCAAAGGATGAATTCCTCGTCAGTCACTGCGAAAAAGTGCAAACGTGAAATAATGTTGATTGGTCGCCCTCGATCAATGGGACCAGCCACCTTTTTCTCGTTGTTGTTCAATCCTATTATTTTCTTTGGCCTATTTCACCGATAATAATAGTAAACTCTTTTTTACATTCGTGATGAAATTTGATCAAGCATCACTCAAAATAATATTGCGTTTTTTCACCGATCAAGCGATGATACATTGTTATGAAGCAAACAACTTCGAATTTCTCATGCAAAATAATAAGCGTATTTGAAAAACATTTTGAAATAACTCAAACCTCTTCGAAATGCACAAGGTCATATACTTAATAAAAAATGTTCTCCTACTTTTAGTAATTCGAATGTTATACTTGCACGGCTTAAGAAGATTTTGAATAGTTTCAGGGTTTCAGCCAAGTTCAAGTCTATACAACATACTACACTATACGTTACAAGTTTTGATCCCTGCCAAATGCAGCTTCTTCTAGATCACCCTGTGTACATCAACAAGGCAGCGAACAAAAACATTCTATCAAGAAGACTGGCATCTCTTCTTCGAGCCCATATAAGTGACACGCAACATGTGCAACAGCGCACCCTTCCCGATAAAAGTAGCAGCTGGATTCCCGACTTTTGAAAGAGCTGTCAGTCTTCTTGTTTGTATGTTTTTACAGCGAACCAGCCTGTGGCTCGGATATAGCAATAAACAATATAATATCACTTATGCTGCACTCGTAAAGTTTTTGCTCTTCACCGCAAATATAGTTCCATTTTCGCGCCAACCTAGCATAGGTAGCGTTTAGTTACTCTTTCGTTCTGACATTTCGGCAAAAGTGCATATCCATTCTATGCTCTGCTAGGCTTTTTCATCGATTCATTAAATCGAGGGAAATAATTACATAACATGTCGCACAGCAGCAATTACTATGATTAGACCAGTAAATCAAAAAATCATTCATAGTGGAAAATGTACAATGCTTTAAAGTTATAACAAATACTAAACGCATTTTCTGTTCGGTACATGACAAAACTGCAAACCACTGAACAGCACACTATGCAGCTGAAGCATAAAAATATGAGCCAATTTTATAGCCGCAATAAACTTCGATAGTTTTGGCCGGAATCGGTGCCAAATTTTGAAACGCTCCCAAATTGCCATGAAAATGGCTTTTTGCCTACTGCAACGAACTATAAAACATGGATACTCTATTTATTTTCCTAAAACCACTGAAAACAATCCTTCAGGGGGTGTGCTGTGTGCGCTATTTTGTCCGAATGAATGTTGTATTAGAAAATGGGCACAATATTTCAGTTTTTCTGAAGTGCATTGATTTAGTGTACTATCCTAAAACCCCGTATAAATTTCTCCGATATTGATTTCACTATTTGTGCGAAATTTTGCTGTATATTTCATTTTCTCATAATTGACTTTCATCTAACGGATACAAATGGTTTCACTGATTACGTAGAGTGTTGCATGACTTGGTTGGAGTTGGCTTCACGGTTTTGACATCTGGTGGTTGATGCCTGAAAATTTATACAATCAATGTAAATATTACGGCAGATGGGAAATTACAAAACTTGTGATTCCCCACATTGTTTGAAGGAGGAACACAAGTGGATAACATGCTTATGAGTCATTCCTAAACTTAAAATCAGTTTGGTGTACCGCAAGGCAGTATCTTAGGATATTTTCTATAAAAAATGATCATTAATGATATATGAGCGAAATTAGTTTAATCCAGTTGCTTAACTTTTACCGGATGATTACGACATTAACTGTCGTGCACTCAAAAAGATATCAACAAGTTCTTGGAATGGAGCAGTTTGAATGGAATAGAAGCCAGTGTCAACAACTGCTGTGTATGTATTAGCGTCACTGGCACGTGCTCTGTCATCTTCTCTATTGTAAAATAAAATAATTTCTGTAATCCAGAAGTCCGTAATTTTTAATCAATTTAATCGGCCACTAGTTTAGGGTAAGTAAGTTAATTGTGTAGAAATAGGGTATGTTGCTGCTTCGTCGTAATTGCCTATTCCCGTCCTATCCAAAACAAATTACTAAAAATATCAGCGATTTTTATGACACACAATGCAAAATTAGTTATTCCCTAATATTTTAGTTTGTTGACTATCATACGCGATCAATCAAAGTGAGCTGAGTTCTATTTAAATGCTTTTTCATTAAAGAATTCCTAGCAGCCAAATTTCCTACGTTTTTTCGTGCGACGAAGAAGAATATGTTTACTAATCGTTTTAATTTTCGTCATTCATAAAACGAAAATAACTCACGCAACGCATTGTCGTTATTATGCAGCCGGGAAAACTTGCCTGACCTGCAGAAATTTTGCAGAATAACATCTGTCATGCCGTCCTACACAAATACATGCGCGTTAGCTTCGTAATTTTTAATTTTTTAATTTTTAGTTCGGACGATGAAAAATTTTGATGGGCGGATTTTAAAAAGGTACGACGAATTTTAGAAATAAAGTCAGTTGTTAGGAGTATAATAGTTGCTTTTCAGTGATTTCAGAGTTCACGGATCGGAAGGCAAGTGTGTTTTAGTCAAATCAGCACAAGAACTTTTGGAGTATTCATTAAACCCATCCAACAAATGATGAAAATTAGAATGGCTTTACTTATTACGACAGGAATTAGAAAAAAACCCTAGCGGCAAAGTGTTTATTTGGGAAAGTGTGTTTATAATTTACAGCCATGAGTTGTATATGAGGACACGCACGACTGCAAAACAACTGATTGCTCACTTTGTTTTGACGTACTCTAATCATTATACACTTCCAATGTAAAATTGACATGAAAATGATTTAACGTGAATTTTCTATTACGATCTTGTGTTATCTGGGAAGTCACATTCAGACTCTAATCTCAAGTTCAAATTCAAGTACAATTTGAATTCCAGTTTCAAGATTCAATTCAAATGTAATTCGAAGTATAATCACTAATTAGGGTAAGGAACGAGTTAAGCAGTGTCACCTATTTTAATCAGTTGAACATAAATGAGCCGAAAATGCACTTTTTTATTCATATTTTCAAAATCTTTTGATAGGATCATCTTCACAAATCACTTAACCATACATTCGATTCACACAAACACAATTTATTGGGTTTCCGACAAAAAATATGATGAATTAAAAATTGTTGTCCAAAAACGTACATTTTTCAGCTGCTGAAGGCAATCGCCACCTCGCTACTAACGAATCCATCACATTTTTCAGCACTGATTACAACCACTCTAAAAGTCAAGCACTCAATTGTCTCATACCATATTATTCGCTCTCTTTTTTCTATTATCTAAGGCTTTGTCACTAGCCGAAAGTTTTATTATTTTCTAACAAAACTGAAAACAAATTCTGAATTGACGGAACCTGTTCACCAGTAGCAGCAGCTGCAGCACAACTGATGAACTATCGTGTTGCCAAGACACTGTTTCGGTTCTGGAAATAAGAATTTTAAGTTTGAAATTAACTGAAACCTCCTATGGTGAAAACGTGGTTCAATACTTTCAAGAGAAATGTATGTTCATAATTAATTTTTCTTTATTAAAAACAACACAAAAGACAGCTTTAACAATAATTTTCGAAGATTTTATCAGTGATTTAATAAAGCAGCGATGTGTTTCAATGTTATTTGCTTTGGCAACACTGTTCTGAGTCGGATCGTTTGTACTGCTATGTTTACCTCTTTTGTTCTCCCACCATCCTTATGAACAGCGAGTGAGACGTCAAACTCGCAGTTTCCCATAAGAACACTAGAGAATAAAAGAGACGACGAATACCGTTTGCCGAACGGTGCGGTGAGTGTATGCCCCGAAAAACAATTTAGACAGATGGCATTTTACGCATCTATGCCGATATGCTATGCCGATTACGCATCAGATGCCGATTAGTAGGTCGCGGATAGGAACGCGAACTTACTGAATAGGGGGATAAATTCGAGGGATTTTTAAGGGGAAGTAAAAAAATTCAGATTTCAGGATTGCTTAAAAAAGCACCTTGCGGGTGAAAATAGGTTCGGTCTGTTCAAAACTAGTTCCGCCGCTCCAACTTTTAAAGCGAAAAATCAAAAGTTTAGCTCAACAATAGTGTCTTCCAATGGTAACAGCTTGAAGAACTAAAGATAGCAAGAAGATTGGTATGCTGATATCCCCCACTTAGTCAACCCATCGCTTGTAATAAGGTAAAACAATCAGTGACCCGCTTAGACTGCTTAAAACTAGTTCTTTACCCTAATCCAATTCAATTTACAGGGTGTTTAATAAGTTCGAATACAACTTTTCATCGATGTGTAAGTGCGCATCATGTGCATTCTGTGTGTTGGTATTGGTGTCACCTTTAGCCTTATGTGTAGGCTAACCGAAGCATAAGGTGTCGACTTGATGTCATTTGTTATTTGTTTACCGCGCGCGATGAAGGAGTACCGCCGGTACCGGGAGACGGGCTCGGCTAAGGACCGTGCTAGATCCGGGCGACCGCGTTCGGCGAGGACGCCAGCAGCCATCAAGGTGATGCGGGAGCGGGTTCGTCGAAAAATGAACCGTTCGATCAGGAAGACCGCTGTTGACCTGGATATGTCGATCGGGACTGCCCTCACCATCATGGTAAAGGATCTGGGATGTAAACCGTACAAGAAACGCAAGGTTCTCGAGGTAACGGAGGCCACAACGAAGAAGAGGCTGGACAGAGAAAAACTGATACTTTCGCGGCACGCTGGTCAGGAGTTCGTGTTTTCTGATGAGAAACTCTTCATCTAGCAACAGCCGCACAATGATCGGCTGCGGGCACCGACGTTGAACAGCATTCTCCGTCCCACATAAACATCCTGCGGTTCCAGAGTGCCGCGTCGGTGATGGTTTGGGGGGCCGTATCCAAGCGTGGGAAGCTTCCACTGGTGTTTATCGAGAAAAACGTGAAAATCAACTCCGCGTGCTATAAGACCGAGGTTCTGGAGAAGGTTATGGCCCCGGCACTTCGTAACCTTTACGGGAAAGATCATTACGTCTTTCAACAGGACGGCGCATCGGCCCACACGGCGAATAACGTCCAAGTGTGGTGTCAGGAGATTTTGATTGATTTTCTCGATAAGACTTTGTGGCCTGCCAGCTCTTCGGATCTTAATCCTCTGGACCAGGTGCGTGCTGCGTGTGATTATTTTGAGAAACGTCTCAAGCTCGTCATAAAGCACAAAGGCGGGGTGCTTCCACCAAATATGTCGTAATGGTTCTCAATAAACACTGCTTCAATAAAAATTTACTCAGAAAATAATAACTTGTATTTTCATTTTTTAAACGTATTTTTAAAGTGTATTCGAACTTATTGAACACCCTGTATTTGCGATCACTAATAATAGATCCGGTATCCTATGATTACTCCGTTTTTTCCTGGCCCAAACTTTTCGTTTTCTCGTCGGGTGCACTTCCGTTTTGTTTATTTGGGATCGATATTCACTCGGTGGCGTGCGCCGATTACTGTTGACTACACAATGAATACAACAAATTTAAAACGTAAGAGTATACTGAGGGATTTGGAATTCTCATTGACAAACAAAATACAATTTGCGAAACAATTGGTGCAGTTGCGCATAGAGCATATGCAACGTTATGTGTTTAGAAATGAAAATTTTACCAATGTCTCTGTGTGAGATATAACAAAATATACTAATTTAATCGACATGACAGACTGTGAAAAATTTATTGTTCGAAGGAGCATAGTCTTATTTTTTATAATTTCGACGAAAAACTTTTTTCGACGAACACCCGGGCGCCATCATAATAGATCAACGATCGCAGTGATGAGTCTACACATGAACAAATACCTATTTTTTCGGGACCACAGTAGATCCTGCCCCGGATAAAATAAGTGTGCGTGAGATGCTCGCACCAACTGTAATTTAGGAGCGCATGTATTAGTTTCAAGTTTGTGTAAAGCATTTCGAGAGTGAGCCATGATTCTTCTTCTTCTTCAGCAGCATAGAGCCGGGATGGCTCGTGCTGTTTCAAGCACTCGTCTCCATTCAACTCGGTCTTGGGCCACTCGTCGCCAATTTCCTAGTCGTCTCAGAAGTCGCAAATCGCCTTCGACCTGGTCGAGCCATCGTGCACGTTGGGCCCCCCTGTTCCTGGTGTCGGTGGGGTTGTTGAAGAGGACTATTTTCGTCGCACTGTCGTCCGGCATCCTTACGACGTGTCCGGCCCACCGTAGCCTGCTAACTTTCGCTAGATGTACGATGGGAGTCTCCCCAAGCAATGCCTGAAACTCGTGATTCATACGCCTCCGCCACTCTCCGCTTTCAGTTTGTACTTCGCCAAATATCGTCCGCAGCACTTTCCGCTCAAACACGGCAAGGGCGCGTATGTCCTCCGTAAGCAGCGTCACGGCTTCAAGTCCATAAAGAACTACCGGTCTAATAATGGTTTTGTACATTGTTAGCTTCGTGCGGCGGCGTATGCTTCCTGATCGTAGCGTTTCACGAAGGACAAAGTAGGCCCGATTTCCTGCTTGGATGCGCCGCTGGATCTCCTTACTAGTGTTGTTATCCGCGGTCACCAGCGATCCCAAATACACGAACTCCTCTACCACTTCTAGTTCGTCGCCGTCAACGGTTACTGTCCGTGTGATGCGCGAATTTGTTTCCTTTGAGCATCTTCCTTTCATGTATTTGGTCTTCGACGCTTTTATTTTTAACCCAATTCTCCTAGACTCCGCTATCAGTCTGGCGTAGATTGCCTCCGCCATCGCAAAGTTCCTGGCAATGATATCGAAGTCATCTGCAAAACCAAAGAGATGCGTACGAAACACATCACTCGATCCAATGTAGCTCTGGTCAGTCGCGTCAGTTTGGTTCACCTTCTCATAAAACTTGCGCGTGTCATTAGCTCGGAATAGTTGCTCTAATTCTTCACGATCTCTGTCCTCCTTTTGGCGCTTTTTTCTCCTCATGATCGTGGTCAACTGGTTCCTAGCTCGTCGGTATTTGGCCAGGTTCTCTCTAGTGGCAATACTTAGATACTTTTTCCAAGCATTTTTTTTTCTCCTCCACCGCTTGTTGGCATTCCCCATCAAACCAATCATTTTGTGTACTCCGAGGCTCAATACCTAGTGCCGCAGTAGCGGCCTCTCCGATGGCCGAGCGTATTCTGCCCCAACCGTCTTCGAGGTTTGAAGCACCTAACTCCTCGGAAGAAGGCAGTGCCTCATTCAGTACTCGCGCGTAGTTCTAGGCAGCTTGTGGGTTATCTAGCTGCCTGATGTTCAACCGAGGAGGGCGGCTTTGACGTGTTCGGTATACGGTGGACAGCTTTGAGCGCACATGTACTGCTAATGGTCAGAATCAATATCCGCACCCCGACGGGAGCGTACGTTCGTGATGTTAGAGAAGAACCGGCCCTCTATGAGAACGTGGTCAATTTGGTTCATTGTACGTTGGTCAGGTGATTTCCAGGTGGCTTTGTGGATATCCTTGCGCGGGAAAAGGGTGCTTCGGATCACCAGGCCTCGGGAAGCTGCGAAGTTTATACATCGTTGGCCGTTATCGTTTGTGTCGGTGTGCAGGCTATGGGGTCCTACCACCGGACTATACATTTCTTCCCTACCGACCTGGGCGTTCATATCCCCGATGACGATCTTGATGTCCCGTGACGAGCAGCTGTCGTACGTTGCCTCCAGCCTCGCGTAGAACGCTTCTTTCTCATCGTCGGGTCTACCTTCGTGCGGGCAGTGCACGTTAATGATGCTATAATTGAAGAAACGGCCCTTTATCCTCAATTTATCCTCAGTAGCCATACTGGGGCAACACTACCGAGTTTCGCGATGGGGCTGCCATCTTATAGTGCCGAGACTCACTATACCTACTTCCCGGTTAGTATACGACCTTAGTTTCCACCGGGGTTGGTTACCCGATCTCCGCTAAGGTTGCTCGTATTCCGGCTGGTACCACGAGGAGGTCGGGATCGGAGTTGCTGGATAAGAGGCTAACGACCACTATGGAGTCTATATTCCGCATTATCCAGCCGTTTACCAACCAGACATATAAGACAGAATAAGGTGTTTATGGTATTAGAAGATAGAAGATGTTATTCGTACTGACCGTTCATTCTTGTGACGACTTTCGGAGAGGCAGCAGACAGCAGTGGATGAAATCCTGGACCATGGAGAAGCAGCAGAAAGGAAAATCGTTGACTAAACCAATAGTTGGGACAGTCGAAGGCTTTTTGGACCGAAAGGCACTGCCGCAGCATAAGGTGCTAGAGTGGAGACCCACCAACAGCGCGGAACCCTGTTGCTTTCTGCTCAGTATCAGTAGCAGCAGTGGAGGAAAGCATTGGTAAAAAATGCTAGCGCAAGGACGTTCTCAAATTGGCTTCTATTCACGACAGTCTCTACTCAACCTGAAATATTTCCATCCTGGTATAAAATGGACGTTTGAGTAGAAACTTGATTGATTTTTTGTACAACTAAATGTGATAACTTCGCAATTTTAATATCGTAGTATGTATTAACTATGTTTTCGAACTTCTTTAGTCTTTGCTACACCGTTATTTCTTTCAGTTCAGGTCACAAAATCTATGTTACAAAAACTGTATTTTCAACCATTTCGCACAATTTTACTCCCCCTCAATGGCTCCATAATATTTCAACCAACTCACAACACTGTCGATGCATCATAAATTCGACAAATTAAATTACATGACATTCTGTGGTATTCTGTAACGCCCATGGATTGCAACCGCAAATTTTGTACCTCGGATAAAAAACGTTTTTAGACTAACTAAATCTATCACGGTTCGATTTACACGTTATATGTACGTCAGAAACCGAAACCTGTCCCGTGTGATACATGTCGTGTCGTCAACACCGACTACAAACAGCAGTGTGAGTTAGTTGTGCGGTTTCGGTTTGCCCGCATGAATACGGGATCTACGACGGGCGGAGCGGGTGCTTCGACAGAAAGTTTGTATAAAAATAGACATGCATGTCGCAAAAACCGTCCGCCGTCAGATCGATTGTCATTCGCGCATAAAAATCTGCCAACCAATCACCTGTCGGTGCAGACTGACTTTCCTGTTCGGTACCTGTGGTTATCAAAATATAGCTCTTTTGATAAATAAAGAACTAAATTGGTTGTCAAATACTTTTAAATAGACTCTGTAGCTTGAAATTCAATAAACAGTCAAAACAATCAAAGAATTTGAAGATATGTATCAGTCAGTTATAATTTTTCCCACTGGACAACATTGTCTTTCCAAATCAGTTTCACTCAGTGAAATCAACCCCCACCGTGAGAAGATTAAACAAAAATAGTTGAGGAAAATTAATCTAAATCTAAGTGATTTGCACGCGTTTCCATGACGGAAAAGACAACGAAAAAAGAACATGGACGCCTTGCAACAGGAAATGCAATTTACCAAAAATGTACGCTGTCACGGTTTTTCGCGTGCTGCCTACTGCCGTGTCGTCATCGTCAGTGTCCATGCTAGCGTTAATTCAGTTATGGTCGTTTGACACACTTTTACATATCGGAATGAGTTTTTGCCGCAATTTATTGCGGCTTGCTAGAAATCAATTATTGACAGGTGGTCTACTTCCGACTAGCTGTCCGGGGATCTTCACGCTCAAATATGAATGGTCGATCGAACATACATGTTATTTGTTACATACATTGTGGAACATACAATATTTTGACATATGAGAGCAAAAACAAATGCTACACTAAGTGACCGGTTCAATTTGTCACAAACATTTCACAAACCATGTTAAAAGTTCCCCAAAAATAATGTATTTAGTCATTTCGCTCCTAGTAAAAAGGATTTCTTCTGAAATATTGTGACAGTGTATGTACTGTACACATACCTATTGATGAAAAAAATTTAGAAAAAAATATATATTTATATATAGAACTAAAACATTAACAAAACAAACTCAAAAGAAACATGACAAATAGCAGATAATTAAATGTTGAAAATAAAATAATGAGAAAAATGAAAGTACATGCAACACGAAATCGAGTCCAAGAAAAATCCAATGTCCACTGTCTACTGTCAAAGTCTGCGCACGCCAGTGCAGTGATAAGGACACATTATGATGATGTTCGGATTGTTAAAATGGCTAAACAATATTCGAAGCTTTCAACCAGCGTTGTTGTAGAATCTGTCAGATCTTTCTTCACTAGACTTTTGCCAGCGCCTAAGCCAGTGTCTTCTTAAATTTTAATATTCTGGGATAGATGTCTATGTCTAAACAATTTTCATTCCCCTGTCCAGATAGCAAACTAAACGAAATAATTGCATAATTCGATTATTGTTATCTAAGTTCAGGTATGAACCATTTCCGTCGCAATGCCATGATGAATGGCTATAAAGTTTCGAATTAAGTAAGTTATGGTTTTGTTTAACTGCTGCTTTTATGCTCTTCTGATGGAACGATATGATGATTTCGAATCGACAAAAGACACGACACGGGCGAACCTGATTGATAGCAACAAAAAAAAGCCGTTTCTTGAAGCTGCTTATGGCATTCGTCCTGAATCACGTGCAACATGTAACTGACATCGCATGTCGATTAGCTTGGCACGTCTGTTGATTTTGCAGATTTTTTTCCATCATGGTCGTTTTTTGTTAGCCTAGTTTTTGATTATATAGAATCACCGGGGAAAAACAAAAACTTCAAAGTTGAATAAGGAAATTTTATACGACCGAGTCGTGCCTCAGGACAGAGTACATAGAAAAGCTTGCAGAAGTTGAAATCATAAAATTTTCCGTCCGCTTCGTGCGGTATATTTATATGTAGTGTGGGTATACGACCGTTCGGGACAAGCTGTCCTGAATGGTTTTGACCTTACTGCTATATTTTCACGAACAGAAACATTTTACGAACCACCTTCGGTCGATGTCAGCCTACCAGTCAACGGCATGATCCAGAACTGGACGCCGAAGCTATGAATAAGCGAAAAAGTCATTATTATTCGTCTAACAAACAACGAAAAGTGCTCGTAAAACGTATGTTACGTAGCTGTTTATGTCTCACAAATAATGTGCGCATGTATCTTCGTCAAACGGAGCACGACCGTCTTCTCGAGACGAAATTATCGTCATCTTCCCACTTACTTTTACAATGCACCCATCACAATCACCATCATCAGCAGCAGTAGTAGCATCCTTGTGTGTATTCATAGCATCACCATCGGAAGAACCCCGGAGTTCTGAGCTTTTGTCAAGTACAGGTAAAACATTTACTGACTATATCGCTCAAACTTAGACTCACACACAATATCTGAGAATACATCAAGTAACGGCATTGAAAAACAATGCACGCCCGGCGGGTGCGGGTTGCTGGCGCAGCCCCCACTAGCGCCGGAGCACAGTCGGGCGAAAGGACGACAATTTTCGAGACCGTAGGACAAAGCAGTATCGTAAAAATATATTTTGAATAGTGTCATCAAAATTCCATAAAAATTCTAATGACAACAGACCAGCATCGCAGCCTCAGCAAGCACGAAAGAGGGCACGATGGTGACGATTCGGACATGATATTCGCTCTGTAGTACGCGGAGATCGCGAAAATTGCCTTCCTCCGTTTCGCGAACATCCGACTCTGTGGCTTATGATGGTGGCCTGAAATTTATTCACATAAATATTGATTGTTGATGGTGCATTCGGTACTGTTCTGGCCCGGGTGGTGCGGTAATCCATTTCGATCTGGTCCACGGTAGATTTCAAATTGGAGATGAATTTATATTGCATATTTTATTCCTAGGTCGTCACAGGGTAAGATGTGGCACAAGACAATCTCTTAAAGTGTTTGATATGTTTTTGACTTCTGAGTGCTTTCCACTGGTTACGTGTTCTTATTGTTATTCCTTCTACTACTCACATTTTGTTGAATTGGATTTTATATTGATGATGATGTCAATGAGATTTTTCCACATGACGTTTGAAAGACTAAGAGACATAAAATTCTGTGATTTGGTTGACCATCCATTCAATGTATATCGTTCGTTTCAAACATACATTCGTATAGAATTCTGCTTTTATCTTAACAGTTTGTGAATACGCTAAATGCCAGCGATCTCACTCAAAAAGCCAATACCAATGCTTTCGATCCGAAAGCATCATCAAATCGATGTTTACCGCGATGTTTGTGTCGTCAATCACCATCAGTTACACTGTGCAGTTCGTTAACATTCATCACCAGGCGACAAAAAGTTTGAAAGAACGGACGAGAAATGAAAAACAACGCACCGAACGGTAAAACACATAAAAAAGCAGTTGCAATTAAATCGGTATCGAGTGATTCGATCGTAAATTTTGTTTAATTTTACCTGCCCGGCTAGGAGCTTCCTTTCGGTGCTGCTTCCATCGGGCTGTGCCTTGTGCCTCATGAAGTAGTAGTTTGTAGTCAACCTGGATTTTGATTTCGCGAAACATAGATACCGTACTGGTGAGTGTTTTAATATACATTGGATTGTGATTTATCATCATTTTAATGGAGGACGGATTGGAATATTGGACAATTTATTTATGTACATTGAAAAGAGCAGCAGTCCAACATTGCTCCTCTGCGGTACACCAAACATATAGCAGAATGGGTCAGGAGACTCGGACCTGATCTGCATACTTATTGTGTGTAATTTAGATATGAGTGCAGCCAACGGTGAGGAGACCTTTTGTTTTTCAAATCTTGTAACAAGATTACAGCGACCAACTCGATCAGTTGCGGCTTTATGGTCCGTGTACACAGTATCAATAAGATTCGTAGGGATTGAGGTATGGTCCTCGAAAACCGTTCATCGGAAGTCTAAGCTCTTAGAGTTCAGACAAACATATTTTCGGAAACAGTAGAGACCGGTAAGCTGAGTATTGGCAAAGGATTACAACTATCCCGCTCAACTCCATCAATGGGTATGAGCGGTCCGTAAACTGTGTACAGCAATCGGGGCCTGCCACAAAAGACGACCATTAAGACTGTCGCAGGGGCCTTTTAACCCAATGCCCTTCTGTTCTGGCATACAAAAAAAAACTGAGTATAATATTGTGATGCATGGTAATAGATATAGCTCCCTCGGTAATTGACGAAAGTGATAAGGAAATCGTCAATAAGTAGCCAACCTAGCAAGTCACTATTACTATTCAGTGTTGGATTAATTTGCGATAGGTCATGAGAAAAAAAAACTACCCAAAAGCGTAGTACAAGCCGTGGAACCGCATGAGCGATAGCTGGACAGGACTGATTGTAATCGATAAGCAGTAACGCTTAGGCATTTCACGCTATTTAAGAATACCATAGATCCAGATAAGTCGATCTGTCGGTTGGAAATCCTTGTTATTCTCTCCCTACGTCACTGTCGCTGTCTTGTAATTGGATCTCACCGATGCTAAGAAAATGATTACCCACACAGGATGTCAAATCCAGCCAAAACTACGTCTACGTTGAGTCCCTCTAATTCCTAGTGCCGGTGGGGTTATTGAAGAGAATGGATTCACTGCACAGTTTTCCGGCATCCTTGCGTCGTGGCCGGCCCTCCGTAGTCTCCAACTTTCGCCAGGTATACGATGGGAATCTCTCCAAGCAGTGCCTGTAGCTCGAGATACATACACCTTTGCCACTCTCCGCTTTCCGTTTGTATTCCGCCGAAAATAGTCCGCAACACCTTTCGTTCAAATACGGCAAGTGCATGTATGTTTTCCGTAAGCAAAGTTACTGTCTCAAGTCCGTAGAGAACTGCCGGTTAGCGTTTTGTACATCGTCAGCTTTGTGCGGCGGTGTATGCTCCTTGATCGAAGTGTTTTGCGGAGGGGAAAAGTAAGCTCGATTTCCAGTTTGAATGCGTCGTTGGATCTCCTTACTCGTATTATAACCGGCGGTGACCAGAGATTCCAAATATATGAACTCATCAACCACTCCCAGTTCATCGCCGTCAATAGTCACTTTCCGTGGGAGGCAAACGTTGCTTTCTCTGGAGCCTCTTCCTACCATAATTTTGGTTTTCGACGCATTGATTTGAAACCCTATCCTCATAGTCTCCGCTTTTAGTCTGGCGTTCGCCGTCCGAAGGTTACTAGTAATGAAGGTCGTCTGCGAAGCATAGGAGTTGGTTACTCTTGCTGAAGATTGTTCCTCTCGTTTCGATGCCCGCTCGCCGTATCACACCTTCAATAGCGATATTGAATAACATACAGGACAATCTATCCTCTTGCCGCAACCCACTGCGCGATTCGAAAGGACTCGAGAGTGTCCCCGAAACGCGCCCGTAGCACATTACTCGCTTCAGAGTAGCTTTGATCAGCCGCGTCAGTTTGTGCTGGAAACCCGTACTCGCGTTCAACTATATCGTATGCTGGTTTGAAGTCCACGAAAATATGATGCATGGGTATATTGTAGGAGAGTAAAGATTTGATCCGTAGTAGCACGGGCCCCATAAAGCCGCCTCTTGCTATTGGGGATGGACGAACAAAATCTGGGAGAGCACGTTGCAGGCGGCGTTTACCAATGTGATGCCGCGGTTATTACA
>NW_026527136.1:0-16286 GCF_943734655.1 Sabethes cyaneus | reverse complement strand
CCCAGCGGTGCTTCGGTGACGATGCAGCCGCGTTCGGCCACGGCTCGATACAGGCTTTCATTTTCCGGCGGGTAAAAACAGTCCAGCCCGCCTGCTGCAGCTCCTATCGTCATGCCGGGGTGAAGCGCCGCCCGATGCGCCACGGAATCGATGCCGCGTGCGAGGCCGGATACGATCACGCAGCCTTCGAGTGCCAGAGCGCCGCTCAGACTCTCGGCGATGCGCAGCCCGCCTGCAGAGGCATTGCGGGCGCCGACGATGCCTATGGCGCGCTCGGAAAGCAGCTCGGCCCTGCCCCAGATGCTCAGGACAGGCGGCGCATCGGGAATGCGCGCCAGAAGAGACGGATAATCGCGATCGCCGAGAACCAGAAGCCGAGCGCCGAACCCCTCGAGTGTCGCCTCTTCCTCTTCAATCGAGTCGCGTGAGGGAATGTTGACACTGCCCCCGTCGCCCCGCCTTGCGAGCCCGCTCGGGCAGGGCGTAGAGGGCGGCGCTGGCCGTGCCGTGTTCGTTCAGAAGGCGTCTGAAATTGACCGGCCCGATTCCGCCAGTGCGGGCGAGACGCACCGTATCGATGCGGTCGTTGCCTGAGGGAGGGGGCGTCATCTTCTGTCAGATTTCCCGCTTCTTTTGCGGGGGCGGGTCGATATTGATCCGTGATTCCCGTCCCAGAAGCAGGCGTTTGATGTTGCTGGTATGGCGCAGCAGGATGATGAGCGTGAGAAGCAGCGTGGCAATGGGCAACGGGCTATGGACCGGCTGCTCGCTGAGCGGCGGCATCAGGAAAGGCGCCACCGCAAAAGCCGCAAGGGCACCGGCAGACGAGATATGCGAGAGCTTTGCCACCGCAAGCCAGACGATACAGCAGGCAATGCCTACCGGCCAGCACAGGGCGAAAAGCACGCCCAGCCCGGTCGCGACACCCTTGCCGCCACGAAACCCCAGCCAGACCGGAAAGCAATGGCCGATCACGACGCTGATGCCGGCAATGGCCATGCCGGTTTGCAGATCGGCATCGAGCAATAGACGCACCATCAGAACCGCAAGGGCGCCCTTGAACGCGTCGAGCAGCAGCGTGGCTGCGGCCAGACCCTTGCGTCCGGTGCGCAGCACATTGGTCGCGCCAATATTGCCAGACCCGATCTTGCGGATATCGCCCGCCCCGCCGAGGTGGCTGATCAGCAGGCCGAAGGGGATACTGCCAACCAGATAAGCCAACCCCGCGCAAAGCAGGAGAGGCGGTGTCAGAAACGAGGCGATCATGCCGCCTCACCACCGAAAACAGCCACGCCGTTCTTCCATGTGCCCAGAACCCGCCCCTTGAGGCGGCGGCCATCGAACGGAGTATTCTGGGCACGCCCGGGCTGCGCGCCCGCCTCGACCACCCATTCGGCATCGGGATCGAACAGGCACAGATCGGCGCTGGCGCCGTCGAGCAGCGTTCCGGCTTCGCTGCCCAACAGGCGCGCGGGGTTGCGCGTGATCAGGGCGATTAGCTGTGGCAGGGTCAGCGTGCCCTCATGCACGAGAGAGAGCCCGACACCGAGCAAGGTGGTCAGACCCGTTCCGCCAGCACTGGCCTGAGCGAAGGGCAGGCGCTTGTCGTCGGCATCCCAAGGCGCGTGGTCGGAGGCGATGGCGTCGATCGTCCCATCCGCCAGCGCCGCGCAGACGGCGAGGCGATCCTCTTCTGCACGCAAAGGCGGGGAGAGCTTGGCATAGGTACGAAATTCGCCGATCGCCTCTTCATTGAGCGCGAAATAGGGAGGGGCCGTGTCGCAGGTGATGGCCAGTCCGCGCGCCTTGGCCTGACGGATCAGGGCCAGACCTTCGCCCGTCGAGACATGACCGAAATGCAGTCTTGCGCCCGTCATCTCGGCGAGGCGGATATCGCGTGCGATCAGAATGGCCTCGGCTGCTGCCGGAATCTGGGCCAGACCCATACGTGTCGCGAGCGCCCCGGCCGTGGCCGTGCCCCCCTTGGCAAGGGAGGGGTCTTCAGGGTGCTGCACCACAAGGGCGTCGATGCCCTTGGCGTAAGCCAGAAGCTGGCGCATGCGCTTGGTGTCAGCGATGGCGCGAATGCCATCGGTGAAGGCCACAGCCCCCGCCTCGCGCAACATGCCGAGTTCAGCCATTTCCTCGCCGTTGCAGCCCTTCGTCAGCGCGCCATAGGGCAGGATGCTGACCAGACCGGTTTCTTCGCCACGCCCTCGCAGCAGACGCACGAGGGCGGGTTCGTCGATGGCGGGTTTGGAGTTCGGCAGGGCGGCAAGGGTCGTTACACCGCCTGAGACGGCGGCGCGTGCGCAGGAGGCGATGGTTTCGCGATATTCGAAGCCCGGTTCGCCGATGGCCACACGCATATCCACCAGGCCGGGAGACAGAACAGCGCCCGTGCCGTCGATGACCCGGGCGTTTTCCGGCTTGCCTTCGGCGCCAGCCTTGTCGCGACCGGCAATACGCCCGTCTTTGACAAGCAAGCGGCCGGAAAGAGCGGTTCCTGCCTCCGGGTCGATCAGACGGACATTTTCAAAAACGAGATCGGTCATGACGCTGTCCGCATGCGTGAAAGACGGTCGAGAACGGCCATACGCACAGCGACGCCCATCTCCACCTGTTCCTGAATGACGCTCTGCACCGAGTCGGCCACGTCTGACGCAATTTCGACGCCGCGATTCATCGGTCCCGGATGCATCACCAGCGCCCCCGGCTTCGCCAGCGCAAGGCGACGGCTATCGACACCATAGAATCGGAAGAATTCGCGCGCGCTCGGCACCAGACCGGCGCCCATGCGCTCGCGTTGCAGGCGCAGCGTCATGACCACATCGGCGTCGCGCAGTCCGCTTTCCATATCGTGATGGATCGACACGGCGCCGAGAGAGGCCATGGCGGCAGGCACCAGCGTCGGCGGGCCCACGAGACGCACCTTGCTGCCCATGGCGGTCAAAAGATGGATGTTCGAACGGGCCACGCGGCTATGACCCACATCACCGCATATCGCGACGGTAAGACCGTTCAGCGTGCCCAGATGACGCTTGATCGTCAGCGCATCGAGCAGGGCCTGTGTCGGGTGCTCATGCATGCCGTCACCGGCATTGACCACGCTGGCCTCGACCTTTTGCGCCAGAAGGGCAGGCGCGCCCGATTGCGCATGGCGCACGACCAGAAGGTCGCAGCGCATGGCGTTCAGCGTAGCAGCCGTATCGAGCAGCGTCTCGCCCTTGTTCACCGAAGACGTGGCCACCGTCATGTTGATGACATCGGCCCCGAGACGCTTGCCCGCCAACTCGAAACTGGTGCGGGTGCGGGTGCTGTCCTCGAAGAACATGTTGATAACGGTGCGACCGCGCAGCGCATCGCGGGGGGCAGTGCGCGAGCGGCTCAGCAAGGCATAATTCGCCGCGAGATCGAGAAAAGGCGTGATCTCCTCGGCGCTCATGCCTTCGAGGCCGAGCAGATGGTGCTTTCGGGCGAGCGTGTCAGCCATGCGCGATCGCGGCTCCTATACGGGCCAGAACCTCGTCTCGGCCAAGGGCTTGCAGGGTCAGATCGATGCCGGGCGAAACCGTGCTGCCGGTCATGGCGGCGCGCAGGGGCTGCGCGACCTGACCGAGTTTGATGGCCTTGCTTTCGGCAAACTCACGCAGCGCACCGTCGATGGCGGCCGCCTCGAAAGGCTCGACCAGAGCGAGCGCCTGAGCGACACCGCGCAGCACATCCTTGCCTTCTTCCGAAAGCTGCTTCTGCGCCTTGGCGTCATAGGTGAAGGGCAGGGAGCGCCCGAGAAAAGCCGCGCTATCGGCCAGCTCGGTCAGCATCTTGGCGCGTTCCTTGAGCCCCGGCATGAGGGTCAGTACGCGCGCGCGCAGCACGTCATCGACCGTGATGTCCTCGCGCTCTTTCAGACGCTCGATCACGTCGTCGGTCAGGCGGGCATTATCGGCCTCGCGCATATAGACGCCATTGAGATGGGTCAGCTTGACGTAATCCATACGCGAGGGCGAGCGTCCGACCCCATCGAGATCGAACAGGCGGATCTGTTCTTCGCGGTTCAGGATCTCGGCATCGCCATGACCCCAGCCCAGACGCAGCAGGTAGTTGCACAGCGCTTCCGGCAGAAAGCCCTCATCGCGGAACTCCACCACCGACTGGGCGCCGTGACGCTTCGACAGCTTGGCGCCATCGGGGCCGTGAATGAGCGGCAGATGGGCGAAATGCGGCAGATCCCAGCCCATGGCGCGATAGATCATGGCCTGACGAAAGGTGTTCGTCAGATGGTCGTCACCGCGAATGACATGGGTGATGGCCATGTCATGGTCGTCGCAGACCACGGCATGGAGGTAAGTCGGTGTGCCGTCAGAGCGCAGGATGATCAGATCGTCCATTTCGGCATTGGCCACGCGGACCTCGCCCTGGACCAGATCCTTGATCACGGTCTCGCCATCGCGCGGCGCTTTCAGACGCACGGCAAAAGGCGCGCCTTCAGGGGCTTCGGACGGGTCGCGGTCGCGCCACATGCCGTTATAGCGAGGCGGCTGGCCGTTCGCGATGGCGTCTTCGCGCATCTGTTTCAGCTCATCGGCGGTGCAATAGCAGCGATAGGCCAGACCCTTGGCCAGCAATTCCTGCGCCACTTCCGTATGGCGCCCCTGTCGCGTGGACTGGAACACGGGTTCCTCGTCCGCCACGATCCCCATCCAGGCCAGACCCTCGAAGATCACATCCACCGCGCGCTGCGTGGAGCGCTCGCGATCCGTATCCTCGATTCTGAGCAGGAATTGCCCGCCATGGTGGCGGGCGAAAAGGAAATTGAAAAGGGCCGCACGGGCATTGCCGATATGCAGCAAGCCGGTGGGAGAAGGGGCAAAGCGTGTGCGAACGGTCATGGCGGCTCCATAGCACGATCGAGCCCGTCACACTACCTGAGCGCGCTTTGTTGAGCGGGCGATCACACGCTTCATCTTGATCCGCCTGAAACACCTGAAAGGGGATGAAAGGGGCGCGCTCCTTTGCGGGGAGCTGGGCAGCGCGCTGTAGATGCGGCTCGGCGCTGCGGTTTTGTTCATGGGGCTCTGCCCCATACCCCGCCAAAGGGCGGTCGCCCTTTGGGAACCCGTTTGCTGGGGGATTTGCATGGGGTGGTATTCGATGTCACGGTATCGATATGAAAAGATCTTTTTCGTATAAGCTTCTTGTTTCTGCTGCGCTCTGTCTGGGGAGTGCGGTGCCCGCTCTGGCGGCGGATCCTGTTGCGCCCAAGGTGATTATTGTCGCCGGATGGGAAAACGGCGCCGATACGGGCGATGCACCGGGCGAATATCAGGATTGGGTCGAGCGCGAGCATCTGAACGAGTCCGTGACGGTGCGCGGCGTGAAAGAGCCGATTCTGCGACGCAATGCGCAGGGGGTATACGGGTTGGTGCTGCGTTCGGGGCCGAGCGAGTTGATGGCGCTTGCGCTCGATCCGGCTTTCGATCTGAAAAAGACCTATTGGATCTTCACTGGCATTTCGGGCGTCAATCCGAATGTGGCGTCGGTCGGCAGTGTGGCCTGGGCGCGCTGGGTGGTCGATGGCGATGCGCTGCGTGAACTGGATGATCGCGCCATCCCCAAGGATTGGCCCTACGGGCTTTATGCGATCGGTGCGGACCGCCCCAATGCCCTGCCGAAAGACGCCAATCATTATGGCTCGGTCACCGATGTGGCGGAGCTGACCAAGGCCTATCCGCTCAATCAGGGTCTGGCGTGCTGGGCCTATGATCTAAGCAAGGACGTCAAGCTGGCAGACGATCCCGAAATCGCCCGCAGGCGCAAAGCGTGGCCTGCAACTCTGCCTGCGAGTAAGCCGCCCATGATCATGATGGGCGAGACGCTTGGCGCGTTACGCTACTGGCATGGCGAGGCGCGTAATAACTGGGCGCAGGACTGGGTGAAGCTCTGGACGAAAAATCAGGGTGTTTTCGTCATGACCAATGAGGAGAGCCAGACCAACCAGAAGGAAATGCGGCTTCTGGCGAAATGGGGCTTTGTCGCGCCTGACCGCATCATGGTGTTGCGTTCGGGGTCTAATCCGTCCATGCCGCCGCCGGGCGTGTCGCTTACCCAGTCGATGGGCGATGAAGGCCCCGGCCAGAACGTCGCTTTCGACAATAACGAGCGCGCTGGTGCGCCTGTCGTTGCGGAGCTGGTCAAACACTGGGACCATTACCAAGACCATGTTCCCACCGCCCCCTGACACGTCCCAATCAAGGTTTTTCAAAGGGCGACCGCCCTTTGGTGGGGGATGGGGCAAAGCCCCATGAACCCTGCGCGCATCATAGCCAGTCTGGAGTCCCGTCTCCTCTCTCAGGGCCGCGCATTGACGGCATGGCTCCCCGTCGCCTGGGCCATGGGAAGCCTGCTCTATTTCCTCCCCCGTTATGAGCCTGGATATGGACGAGCGAGTGCCTGCGCCGCTCTGGGTCTGGTGGTGCTGGCACTTGGCTGGCAACGCCTGACGACACGCGGGCTGGGTTTTGCGGTGCTGATGGTCAGTTTGGGGTTTCTGGCAGCGCGCAGTCAGGCCTGGCGTCAGCCGCCCATGCCCGCCTTGCCTTCGCTGGCTGTGACGGTGCAGGGCGTGATTGCCGATGTGACGAGCAGCGGCGAAGAGGGGCAAATGCTTCACCGCCTGCGTATCCGTGAAGCCGTGTTCGAAACCGGGGTGGATATCGGCATGGCGCCGCTAAAGCGCGATCTGCTGCTCTTCACCCATGACGATCAGAATTATGCACCGGGCATGGTCGTGCGCCTGCGAGCGGTGCTGCGCCCGCCTGACTGGCCTGACTTTCCGGGCGCGCGCGATCACCAGAGAGAAGCGTGGTTCGATGGTCTGGCCGGAACGGGGCGCGTGCTCGGTGTGCCTGACATCGTGCAGGCCCCGCAGGGCTACGCGCTGGGGAGGTGGCGTCTACGCATTGCAGGGGAGATCGGCCGTCATCTCTCGGGTCAGCGAGCCGCTATTGCCTCTACTCTGCTGGCCGGTCATGGCGAAGGCATCAGCCAGCAGAGTCGTGCAGCTTATGCAGCGTCGGGCCTTGCCCATATTCTCGCCGTTGCCGGACTGCATCTGGGGTTGGTCATGGGGGCGGTTTTCGTTGTGACAAGACAGGCGCTGGTGCTCTGGCCCTGGCTCGGGTTGCGTCTACCCTGTCGTGAGATCGCGGCCCTTGCCGCCTTGCTTGCCGGGGTGATCTATGTCGCGCTGACCGGGTTTCATCTGCCCGCCTTGCGTAGTCTGGGCATGGCGGGGCTGGCGACACTGGCTCTTCTGAACGGGCGGCGCGTGCTGTCGATGCGCTCTCTGGCGCTGGTGGCGCTCGTGCTGCTGATGGCCTCGCCCGTTCTTGTGCTTGATCTCTCTTTTCAGATGTCGTTCGCCGCCGTCATGGCGCTGATTGCCGGTTATGAGGCGCTACGCCCCCATTTCGTCAGACGCGCCGAGCAGGGAAAAAAGAATGGGATAGGGTATCATCTGGCCCTGCTCTTCCTTACGAGCGCGCTGGCCGGGGGGGCGACCCTGCCTCTGGTTATGGCGGGTTTCGGCAGTTTTCAGCCCTGGTTCGTGCTGGCCAACCTCTTGGCAGTGCCGATTGCCGCATTCTGCGTCATGCCTGCAGGACTTTGCGCGCTGCTGCTTATGCCGCTCGGTTTGTCAGGAGTGCCGCTCTGGGTCATGGGGCAGGGGATCGGTATGATCTCTTTTCTCGCTGAGCGTGTCGCGGCCTTCCCGCTGGCGCATGTGCCGGTTCCGCGCATGGCCTGGTGGGGGCTGATACTTCACATGGCCGGATTGGCTGGATTATGCCTTTGGCGGGGGCGGGCGCGTTTCGGGTTTCTGCCGCTCATTGTGTTTGGCGTAGCGTCACCCGTTTTTGGTAAAACCCCTGTTCTGCTGGTGTCCCCCGATGCTGGCGTGATTGCTTTTCAGGAAGATCGCCACTGGGTGGCCGGGCCACATAAAGGGCTCGAAACCCGCGTTCTCGAGGCATGGCAGCGCGCCTGGCCCCTGCCCATGATGGCGAGTGCCGCCAGTTCCACCTGCACAACGACTGGCTGCACTCTCCTGTCGCATGGTCAGCCTGTCGTCATCTGGTTCGCGCTGCCCTCCCCTGAAAGCCGAGGCTCGGCTTGTCAGGGAGGTATCTTTATCGTCAGCGCCGTTCCCTTGCCCGAAGGCTGCCATCCAGGCGGTTTCATCGACCGCTTTACCGTATGGCGCGATGGGGCAGTTTCGGTAGGGGCGAAGGGAGATGGCCTGAAACGCATCTCCGATCGCTCGTGGCGTGGCGCACGGCTCTGGGTGCCGCGTGTCGGTTTTCGCGGCGTGCCGAACCTGCCTCTGGCGCAGGCAGAGTGAGGGCTATTTGCTCTTGGGGTAGAAGTGCAGGGCCACGCGCTCCATGCTCAGCCCCTGAACCAGGATGGTGAAGACGACGATTCCATAGCAGATAGGCGCCAGAATATCCTTCATAGGCCCTGCGGGCAGGGTGAGGGCGAGAGAGAGCGAAATACCCCCGCGCAGGCCGCCCCAGGTCAGCACCGCCAGCATACGCCCGCGATCTTCTCCATAGAGATGGATCGGCAGGATGGCGAGAAACACGCTCAGCGCACGCGCGGCGATGGAAAGCGGAATGCCAAGAAGCAGCGCCCAGAAGGCGCGCAGGCTCGGGATGGCTGCCAGCACCTCGAACCCGATCAACAGGAAGAGAAGGGCATTGAGGATTTCATCGACCAGCGTCCAGAAGCTGTTGAGCTCTTCGCGGGCATGATCGTCCATGCTGATTTTGGCACGTTCGCTGCCCAGGCACAGCCCGGCCACGACCACGGCGATGGGGCCGGACATTCCCAGCGCATGGGCCAGGCTGAATGTGCCGGCGGCCAGGCTGAGCGAGACCAGAAGCTGAAGATGACTGTCCCTCGCTGCGCGAAAGCAGAGCAGGGCGACCAGCCCCGCCACGAAGCCCAGAGCCGCGCCGCCGACGGCTTCCATGCCGAAGGCTTCCAGCGCGTCGAGAAGTGTCAGATGTTGGGCCTCGCCCGTCACCAGCGTCATGGCCATGCCGAAAATGACGATGCTCACCCCGTCATTGAAAAGGCTCTCTCCGGCGAAAATTGCCTGAATCGGCCCCGGCAGTCCCAGGCGCCGCAGCATACCCACAACCGACACAGGATCGGTCGGGGCGAGAATGGCACCCAGCACGACACACCACAGGAATGGCACGGGCAGACCGACCTGCGCCATCACCCAGTACATCGCACTCCCCAGCATGAACACGGCGAGGATGGTGCCCACGATGGCAAGAAAGAATACCGAAAATTTCCGGTCCATCAGATGGCGTGTATCGACCTGCAATGCTCCGGCGAACAGCAGGAATGACAGCGCCCCGTCGAGCAGATTGCCCGGCAGATCGGCCGAGGCCAGAAGCGTCATTGGCAGGGTGTGCAGATCGACATCGGGCAGGGCAAGGTCCAGCCCTTTCACCACGAGCGACCCGATCATGGCGATGAGCAGAATGCCGATCGTCATGGGCAGGCGCAGCAGCTTGTAGTTGAGAATGCCGCAAACGGTGCAAAGCGTCAGCAGAATGGCAAACAGGCTGAGTGAGGACATGAAACCTTCGATATGTCAGGAGCCGGGCGTCAGAGGCGGGCGATCAGGGCGAGGATAGGGCATTGTAACCCAAGAGAACGTGAACGCACCTCTTTCGTCGAGACACTCACATTATGTCATCCCGACAGGCATGATGAGCGGCCTCGTGCGCAGCAGGACTCGTTTGTGCCGGATACGCCTGCATTATCCTTGTCCCTCGCAGAGGACGGAAAAAGAAGGGTAAGCCTCATGAAGTCTGCCAGGAAGATTATTGCTCTTGCCTCTCTTGCGCTGACTGGTCCCCTTATGATCGGCCCCATTCTGATTGGTCATGCCTTTGCAACGCCCAGTACGGCTCTGCTGCGGGCCTATCATGAAAAGCTCAAGGCCATGGACCTGCCTCCCGGCTTCGAGGACATCATTCAGGATCCGAAAAATATCGGTCAGATCACACTGGCACCGCTCTTTGATCGACCCTTCGTTTGTGGCGAGCATCCGCAGGGTCAGCTCATGACAGCGGGTGATGCGCTCGGCACGGATTGCATGGTCGTGGGCGGGGCGTCGGATGCCGGAGGATATAACCGGCTCTACAAAGGCACGGGGGAGAAAAACGAGGATTGGTATGCATGGCAGGCCCCCGTCCATGCGCCCTTCGATGCCGTGGTGACATATGTGCACGTCAATCCGGTAACCAATCAGCCTGGAACCATGGGTAAACCGCCTGCGAGCGTGATCCTGTTCAGGCGTCATGATGGCGTGATGGTCGCCTATGCCCATGTGCAGGATATCCGGGTCAAGGCGGGCGATCGGGTGAAAGCGGGCGATGTGGTGGCCGTGGACGGCAATAACGGGGTGGCGCGCAACCCGCATGTGCATGTCGGCGCCTATAAGGGCACACAGCCGCTACAGATCAGATGGGATCTCGCCGCCATGGGCGCTGTAGAGGCCTTGCGCGCCAATTAGGTTTGTCTCCGGTCCGGTCGGAATGCCAGATCGGAGACACCTCGTGCTTAAAATGTTCAGACGCCTTCGAAGAGCGTGGCGCGATATTTGGCGCCCAGAAAGCGATGCTCGCGAACCTTGCGATAGGCGTCGCCGTCATACCAGGCGAGCGCTGCCTCACGATCGGGGAATTCGACCAGAACGACGCCTTCGGGTTCAGACCCTTCGAGAGCCTGCTGTGCGCCATAGGCCGCCAGAATCTTGATCGGATGGCCCTTGAAAGTATCGTGGACGAGGCGCGAATAGGTCGCCATCTCCTCGGGGTTCAGCATCTCTTCACGGGTAAAAACGATATACGTGCTCATGCAAGCTCTCCTTTTCGATCCAGAATCTGGGTCTTGAGCGGGAAAAGACAAGGCGTGAAGGCAACGCAGCGCCAGCATTCGGGGCTGAGTGCCTTGCAGACATAGCGCCCATGCAGAATGAGCCAGTGGTGCGACGGGCGCAGCATGTCGGGCGGGATGCGCTTGATTAGCCCGTCTTCGACAGCTCTTGTGGTCTTGCCGGGGGCCAGCCCGGTGCGATTGCCTAGCCTGAAGATATGCGTATCGACCGCCATGGCGCTTTCACCGAACATGACATTGAGCACAACACTGGCCGTTTTGCGCCCCACCCCTGCCAGAGCCTCCAGCGCGGCCCGGTCGGCGGGGACGTTTCCCTCATGCAGGGCCAGAAGCTGTTCGGAGAGTTTGAGAACGTTCTTCGCCTTGGCGCGCCAGAGCCCGATGGTACGTATATGCGCGGCAATACCCTCTTCACCGAGCGCGACCATCGCGGCTGCATCGGGTGCGTCGGCAAAGAGTCCCGCCGTGACCTTGTTGACCGATTTATCGGTCGCCTGCGCCGAAAGCACCACCGCGACCAGAAGCGAGAAAGCATCGCTATAGTCGAGTTCGCTCTCGGCATCGGGATTCGCCTCGGCGAGCGAGGTAATGAAATCGCGCGCCTGGGCGCGTGTCATGGCCCGTCTGGCCGAGGGAAGAGACATCAGAACCGTTTCGTCATGTTGCATAAGAGCGCCTGAGTCCCCACAATAAGCGCTTCCCGATCAAGACTTCCAGTATGCCCGCCCGGTCGCATCATCCGGCGGAGGAGCTTTCTTTCGTGTCCGATACCGACCAGAGCGCCCGGAAAAAGGGTGAGAAACAACGCGACATTGCCTTTGTCGATATCGTGCGCTTTGTCATGCGCCGCTGGTTGGAGCATCCGGCCTTTCTGACGCGCACCCTCATGGGCATCGCGCTGGCCACGATTGCGGATGTCGCGACCCCGGTGCTTTCGGGGCGCCTTGTGACCGATATTTCGAGCCATGCGGGCGGGGCTCCGCATGATGCTGGCCAACTCGCGCTGCGCAACGACGCCCTGCTGATGGTGGGCGGGCTGATCGCGCTGGGGCTGGTCGGGTTGCTCGGACGCCGGTCTTCCTATCTCGGTATCACCCACCTGAGCCTGGCCATCATGCAGCGTGCCCTGTCTCAGGGCTTTGCTCGCGTGCAGCGCTTCTCGACCGACTGGCACGCCAATAATTTTGCGGGCTCCACAGTGCGCAAGCTGACGCGTGGCATGTGGGCCATCGACACGCTGGACGATACGCTGCTTCTGCTGATTGCGCCTGAGGTTCTGGTCCTGACCGGGACCACACTGGTGCTGGCCTGGCACTCGCCGTTCATGGGCGCCGTCCTTGCCCTTTCGGTTGTGCTGTTCACATGGCTCTCTGTCGTGCTCACCCTGCGCTATGTCGCGCCCTCGGCGCGGTCGGCTAATCGCTGGGACACGAAAGTGGGCGCGGCGATCGCCGACGCTGTGACCTGCAACGCCGTGGTCAAGGCATTCGGGGCGGAGCGTCGCGAAGAGCGTCGTCTTGCGCGCGTGTTGAAAGCCTGGAGCGGCCGTACGTCGCGTACTTGGATCAGGGGCACCAACAGCGCCAATCTTCAAGGTCTGGCCTCGCTGGCAATGCGTATGCTGCTGGTCGCGCTCATCGTCTGGCAATGGTGGCAAGGCAAGGCTGGTCCCGGTGACGTGGCCTATGTGTTGACTATGGTGTTTCTGGTGCAGGGCTATCTCCGCGATCTGGGTCAGCAGGTCAGTCAGGTCCAGCGTTCGGTAAATGAAATGGAAGAGCTGGTCGCGATTTTCGATCAGGCGCCGGGCGTTCAGGATAGCAAGGGCGCCAAGAAAGCAGCGTTTACAACGGGACGCGTGCGTTTCGAAAACGTGACCTTCCAGTATGCCGGTCAGGACACGCCACTCTACGAAAATCTCGATGTCTCGATCGAGCCCGGGTCGCGTGTGGCGCTGGTGGGGCCGAGCGGTTCCGGCAAGACAACGTTCACCAAGCTCATACAGCGCCTTTACGACACGAATGAGGGGCGCGTGCTGATCGATGATGTCAGTGTGCGCGACGTCACGCAGGAGTCGCTTCGAGCGCGCATCGCAATCGTGCCGCAGGAACCGATGCTGTTTCACCGCTCGCTGGCCGAAAACATTGCCTATGCGCGTCCCAGCGCGACACAGGCCGAGATCGAGCGGGCGGCGCAACTCGCCAATGCGAGTGCCTTTATCGAGCGTCTGCCCGAGGGCTATGCCACGCTGGTTGGCGAACGCGGGGTCAAGCTTTCGGGGGGCGAGCGCCAACGCGTTGCCATTGCCCGCGCCTTTCTGGCCGATGCTCCGCTGCTGATTTTCGACGAGGCGACTTCGAGCCTCGACTCCGAGTCAGAAGTGCTGGTTCAGGACGCGATGCACCGCCTTATGGCCGGACGTACCGTCATTGTCGTGGCGCATCGTCTTTCCACGGTCATGGAACTCGACCGTATTCTCGTCTTCAGCAAGGGAAAGCTGATGGAAGACGGCACTCATGGTGCACTGGTCCAGCGCGAGGGTGGCATATACCGCCGCCTGTTCGAGCTTCAATCGCTCGAGGGCTGAGTGCGGTGATGAAAAACGCATGAGGCATGGTAATCTGCCATTCTGACATCTGACCTGGGAGAGGATTGGCTTTTATCATGACCATGCAGACCTGGTGGCTTTTCGTGGTCACGGTTTTCTTCATCTCGGCAACGCCGGGACCGAACATGATGCACGCCTTGAGCCGTAGCGTTCAGGTCGGATTTCGGCGCAGTGTTGCGGCCATGGCCGGGTGTATCTCGGCACTATTGCTTGCGCTCGTGCTGTCGATGGTCGGTATCGGCGCCGTGTTGACGGCCATGCCGCGTCTGTTCGACGTAATTCGTTATGCGGGGGCGGCCTATCTGGTCTACCTTGGCATCAAGGCGTGGCGGGCAGACGATGCGCCTGAAACAGGCGCCGACAACACCCGGCCTGAAACAAGGGCCAGCGGCTGGAGCCTTTACCGCAATGGTTTTCTGGTCGGGATCAGCAATCCCAAATTACTGCTTTTCGCAGCAGCGTTCTTTCCGCAGTTCATCGATCATCATAAGCCGGTTCTGCCGCAATTCGGCATTCTGCTCGTGACCTATCTGTTTTCCGATGGGTTCTGGCTATCGCTCTATGGTCTGGGCGGCCATTCGCTATCGCGCTTTCTGAGCCGCAGACCTGTCAGACGGGCTTTCAACCGTCTGACCGCCATCGTTTTCGTCGCGTTCGGCGTTGTTATCTTACGTGCGAAGGCCTGATTGAGCCGCGCCATGGCGTGCGCTCAACCCGGTCAGGGTAACTGTCACGGTGTCGGGTGTCGTGCCGATATCTTCCACGACATGAGCGCCGGTACGAAAAACGACAGGAATGGACAGGGCCTTACGAGACAGATGTAGCTGGCTCTGCGTCCCGTTGACCATGGTGGCGAGTTGCCCGTCGGGAAGGGTCTGTAACCCGATATGGGCTGTATGTGTCGCGTCGATCGTGCCTATCGCCACACCATTGGCAGGCGCATTGTCGATCATTCCCCGCAGCACTACACGGTCGCCATCGACAACCAGTCGGAGCAGGGGCGCGTTGTCGTTATCCGGGCCGAGTTCGGCCAGAACGACCTGACTCGATTTGGGAAAGCGATCGATATGCAATGTCGCATCGAGTGCGGCAGGGGCGTCCTGCACACGCCAGATGTGGTTTTCCGAAAGCTCTGTGCGGGGCTGGCGGGCATGGTAGGCTGTCGGTTTGCGTGCGTCGCTGCTCAGCGTCATGCCACCCGGAACCAGACGATAGGACGGGCTCGAAGCAGTAGCCAAGGTTGAAGCGGGCTGCACCGAGATGCTGAAAGGCCGCGTTTCACGCAGCTCGAACCCGGTCGGGTCGAAAACCGGCGCGGCGAACGCCATCGCCATGAAAGGAGCAAGCGCACAGGCAGCGAGGAAAAACGGGCTTGTCTTCATGACGAGAACTCCGGGTAGATCAAACAGGGTCGGTGTCGACGCAGGTTTCCAGAAACCGGGCCAACGCGCGACCGCGATGACTGGTCGCATTCTTCTCATCGGATGAGAGTTCGGCAAAACTGCGGCAATCGCCCTGTGGGATGAACATGGGGTCATAGCCATGCCCATGATCGCCACGCGGCGGCCAGCAGAGAGTGCCCTCGCAGCGCCCTTCGGCGAAGCGGGTCGTGCCATCGGGCCAGGCGAGGCAAAGCACGGCCACGAAAGCCGCCTGCTTGTCCGATGAGTCGCCCATTTCGTCATGCACGCGCTGCATGGCGACTTGCATATCGCCACCCGGCCCGGCCCAGCGTGCCGAATAGATGCCGGGGCGTCCCTCGAGTGCTGAGACGCAGAAACCGGAATCGTCCGAGAGGGCGGGCAATCCAGTCGCCTTCGCCGCGGCCAACGCCTTGATGGCAGCATTGCCTTCAAAGCTGCCTGCCGTTTCTTCCGGCTCGGCCAGGCCGAGTTCGCCAGCCGAGACGATCTCGATACCTGTTGCGGCCAGAAGTGCGCGAAATTCGACCAGCTTGCCCTTGTTATGGCTGGCGAGCACGATGCGCTCGCCCCTGTTCAGGCGCCGTTCGCTGCTCATGCAACGCTCTCGAGTGCGGCGCGCTGGATCTCGAACAGACGTGCCGTGCCGGTCTTGGCGAGTGCCATAAGGGCGTTGAACTCGGCTTCGCTGAACGGGGCGTCTTCAGCGGTGCCCTGAATTTCGACGATGCCGCCTTCGCTGGTCAGCACGAAATTCGTGTCTGCCTGGGCAGAGCTGTCTTCGACATAGTCGAGATCCAGCACCGGGCCAGCTTCGGTCAGGCCGCAGGAAACGGCGGCAACCTGCGCACGCAGAGGCGAGCGCTTGAGCGTGCCAGCCTTGATCTGCTTGTCGAGTGCAATGGCAAGGGCGACCCAGGCGCCGGTGATGGCGGCGCAACGCGTGCCGCCATCGGCATTGAGCACGTCGCAATCGAGGGTGATGGTCATTTCGCCAAGGGCGCGCAGATCGACGCAGGCGCGCAGGGCGCGACCAATCAAACGCTGGATTTCCTGCGTGCGGCCCGATTGCTTGCCTTTGGCGGCTTCACGATTGCCACGCGTATGGGTGGCGCGGGGCAGCATGCCGTATTCGGCGGTGATCCAGCCCTGACCCTGACCGCGCAGGAAGGGCGGCACGCGGTTTTCGATCGAGGCGGCGCAAAGCACTTCGGTGCCGCCAACGCGGATCAGCACCGAGCCTTCGGCATGGCGAGCGAAGCCGGGCTCGATCG
>NW_026527135.1:22500-25000 GCF_943734655.1 Sabethes cyaneus | reverse complement strand
GTCTGTCTGTCTGTCTGTCTGTCTGTCTGTCTGTCTGTCTCTTTTGTCTGTCTGTCTGTCTGTCTGTCTGTCTCTTTTGTCTGTCTGTCTGTCTGTCTGTCTGTCTGTCTGTCTGTCTGTCTGTCTGTCTGTCTGTCTGTCTGTCTGTCTGTCTGTCTGTCTGTCTGTCTGTCTGTCTGTCTGTCTGTCTGTCTGTCTCTTTTGTCTGTCTGTCTGTCTGTCTGTCTGTCTGTCTGTCTGTCTGTCTGTCTGTCTGTCTGTCTGTCTGTCTGTCTGTCTGTCTGTCTGTCTGTCTGTCTGTCTGTCTGTCTGTCTGTCTGTCTGTCTGTCTGTCTGTCGGTCTGTCTGTCTGTCTGTCTGTCTGTCTGTCTCTTTTGTCTGTCTGTCTGTCTGTCTGTCTGTCGGTCTGTCTGTCTGTCTGTCTGTCTGTCTGTCTGTCTGTCTCTTTTGTCTGTCTGTCTGTCTGTCTGTCTGTCTGTCTGTCTGTCTGTCTGTCTGTCTGTCTGTCTGTCTGTCTGTCTGTCTGTCTCTTTTGTCTGTCTGTCTGTCTGTCTGTCTGTCTGTCTGTCTGTCTGTCTGTCTGTCTGTCTGTCTGTCTGTCTCTTTTGTCTGTCTGTCTGTCTGTCTGTCTGTCTGTCTGTCTGTCTGTATGTCTGTCTGTCTGTCTGTCTGTCTGTCTGTCTGTCTGTCTGTCTGTCTGTCTGTCTGTCTGTCTGTCTGTCTGTCTGTCGGTCTGTCTGTCTGTCTGTCTGTCTGTCTGTCTGTCTGTCTCTTTTGTCTGTCTGTCTGTCTGTCTGTCTGTCTGTCTGTCTGTCTGTCTGTCTGTCTGTCTGTCTGTCTGTCTGTCTCTTTTGTCTGTCTATCTGTCTGTCTGTCTGTCTGTCTGTCTGTCTGTCTGTCTGTCTGTCTGTCTGTCTGTCTCTTTTGTCTGTCTGTCTGTCTGTCTGTCTGTCTGTCTGTCTGTCTGTCTCTTTTGTCTGTCTGTCTGTCTGTCTGTCTGTCTGTCTGTCTGTCTGTCTGTCTGTCTGTCTGTCTGTCTGTCTGTCTGTCTGTCTGTCTGTCTGTCTGTCTGTCTGTCTGTCTGTCTGTCTGTCTGTCTGTCTCTTTTGTCTGTCTGTCTGTCTGTCTGTCTGTCTGTCTGTCTGTCTGTCTGTCTGTCTGTCTGTCTGTCTGTCTGTCTGTCTGTCTGTCTGACTGTCTGTCTGTCTGTCTGTCTATCTGTCTCTTTTGTCTGTCTGTCTGTCTGTCTGTCTGTCTGTCTGTCTGTCTGTCTGTCTGTCTGTCTCTTTTGTCTGTCTGTCTGTCTGTCTGTCTGTCTGTCTGTCTGTCTGTCTGTCTGTCTGTCTGTCTCTTTTGTCTGTCTGTCTGTCTGTCTGTCTGTCTGTCTGTCTGTCTGTCTGTCTGTCTGTCTGTCTCTTTTGTCTGTCTGTCTGTCTGTCTGTCTGTCTGTCTGTCTGTCTGTCTGTCTCTTTTGTCTGTCTGTCTGTCTGTCTGTCTGTCTGTCTGTCTGTCTGTCTGTCTGTCTGTCTGTCTGTCTGTCTGTCTGTCTGTCTGTCTGTCTGTCTGTCTGTCTGTCTGTCTGTCTGTCTGTCTGTCTGTCTGTCTGTCTGTCTGTCTGTCTGTCTGTCTGTCTGTCTGTCTGTCTGTCTGTCTGTCTGTCTGTCTGTCTGTCTGTCTGTCTGTCTGTCTGTCTGTCTGTCTGTCTGTCTGTCTGTCTGTCTGTCTGTCTGTCTGTCTGTCTGTCTGTCTGACTGTCTGTCTGTCTGTCTGTCTATCTGTCTCTTTTGTCTGTCTGTCTGTCTGTCTGTCTGTCTGTCTGTCTGTCTGTCTGTCTCTTTTGTCTGTCTGTCTGTCTGTCTGTCTGTCTGTCTGTCTGTCTGTCTGTCTGTCTGTCTGTCTGTCTGTCTGTCTGTCTGTCTGTCTGTCTGTCTGTCTGTCTGTCTCTTTTGTCTGTCTGTCTGTCTGTCTGTCTGTCTGTCTGTCTGTCTGTCTGTCTGTCTGTCTGTCTGTCTGTCTGTCTGTCTGTCTCTTTTGTCTGTCTGTCTGTCTGTCTGTCTGTCTCTTTTGTCTGTCTGTCTGTCTGTCTGTCTGTCTGTCTGTCTGTCTGTCTGTCTGTCTGTCTGTCTGTCTGTCTGTCTGTCTGTCTGTCTGTCTGTCTGTCTGTCTGTCTGTCTGTCTGTCTCTTTTGTCTGTCTGTCTGTCTGTCTGTCTGTCTGTCTGTCTGTCTGTCTGTCTGTCTGTCTGTCTGTCTGTCTGTCTGTCTGTCTGTCTGTCTGTCTGTCTGTCTGTCTGTCTGTCGGTCTGTCTGTCTGTCTGTCTGTCTGTCTGTCTCTTTTGTCTGTCTGTCTGTCTGTCTGTCTGTCGGTCTGTCTGTCTGTCTGTCTGTCTGTCTGTCTGTCTGTCTCTTTTGTCTGTCTGTCTGTCTGTCTGTCTGTCTGTCTGTCTGTCTGTCTGTCTGTCTGTCTGTCTGTCTGTCTGTCTGTCTGTCTCTTTTGTCTGT
>NW_026527134.1:27500-35542 GCF_943734655.1 Sabethes cyaneus | reverse complement strand
GATTTTCCGTTGTTAACAGTGACAAAAATATATCGGTTTTCTCTGTCACATCAGTAATAAGTAATTCACTTTTAGTAACCAATTGAAATAAATGATCTCTAGCTTTATTTTTTACGTTTTCATCTTGAGCCTTGACATTATACATATTAATTCAGCCATGGTTAATTGAAAATTTCGGCTCCAAACTTAGATATTGTGTGGTTAGCTACTTGAAAAATTGAATCAATAGCCACCGTTCGCTTCTCCATTAATTTAGATAACGCTTGAGACGATCGTTATGCACGACAATCTTTTTACCTTTGTTATACTATATAACAAAGGTTTAGAAATTGGTCGAAAAACACGAAATTGATCCAAGGCCCGGAGGGCCGAGTCACATGTACCAATCGATAGGGTTCGACGAACTGAGCAATGTCTGTGTGTGTGTGTGTGTGTATGTATGTGTGTATGTGTGTATGTGTGTTCGCTCCGAATTTTCTATTGCCTGTTACTCGGCGATGGCTGAACCGATTCGACCGCTATTACTTTTGTTTGAAAGGTATTATTGCCTAGTATATCACTATTAAATGGTTTCGTAGTCTGACTTTTCGTTTGAAAGTTATAAGCAAAAATGTGAAAACTACGTGACACGGTTTTCTCCGGAACCACGCAACCATTTTTAACGATATTAGTATCAAACGAAAGCTCTTACTATTACTAAACATTTTGCTAAGTTTTATTGAAAACGGACAAGCAATTTAAAAGTTAGCCTTGAAAAACTTGTTTTGACTAGGTACAAATGAACGCCTGTTTCTCAGAGATGGCCAAACCGATTTACACGCTGTTAGTTTCGTTTGGCAGGTAATATAGCCGGATAGATCACTATTGAATGGTTTTCTGATTGGACGTTTAATTTGAAAGTTATGAGCAATCGAATGCACCACACCAAAATTGACAATAATTTATAATGATTTTAACCAAGATAATTTATCTAATTTCAATTATTTTAATATCAAACGAGAGGTTTTCACACTACAAATACATATGCAAAATTACATAAGAATTGGTTTAACTGGTCAAAAGATATTAACCCTCGAACACTCGCGCCAACTTTTATAACACGGTTACTTGCGCGCACAATAGCCCAAAACCAAAGAAAACGTGCGCACTGGAGTTTTGAGTAGGAAAACTTGGTTTTAAGTTTATCGAACCTTTGGAAGAGTTTCTTAAAATTGAAAGCTCTATCGTCTGGTGGAATTTGAATTTTGATTAATCCCCCTAAAAGTGAAATAAAAAAAATTATTTTCCTTCAGTTTCAATACAACACATTGATGTGTTCTGCAAACTTTTAGAGCATATTATTACAAGAAATTTTGCTGAAAACAGTAACCTTCTCTCTCTTCAGTGAAGGTAGAAAAATCTTATTTATTGTATATGAATTTGTAAAATCAGTTTTTCTATTCTAACTCTTCTTGTAATTGTTGTATGACTTTTCCATGTATTACAAAGTTGTACAAATAATAAAAATACGCAACTTTGTTGAATTTAGTATACCTCTATGTTTGCTTGTTTAGGAACTGTAGAACTTTAATTGTAAAAAATAACCTGATTTTGAGCCCGAATTACTCGATTGCCAACAGACGGATACATCTTAAACATTTTACGTTTGCTGGTAGTTTTGCTGCATACAAACACCATTTTTCCATATGAAGAAACGAGAGAAAATTCCAGTTGGGGTCAATTGCGGTACACTTCACATGCTACTTGCTTCGTTTCTGTGATGTCGGTTTATGCTAATCTTGTTTCCTAACAATTTAAAGTATTAATGCATTGAATAATTCTGACATTTTGCTCATAACAAGTTTACTGAAGAATATACGTTAGTATATACGTAATATACGATTTGTAACTTTATAACAATATGGCATTCAAAAATCTACACATGTTGTACAAAATACAACAGCGTGAGTAACCGAAAGTTAATAAAAATTGATGAAATTTATTCAAGAAAACTTTATTGTTGTGAACCAAATAGAATGGCATTACAGGAAATTATGCATAGTTCAAAAACTTATAAACTAGACCTTTACTACGCAATGCATATGATAAAGAATAATATTTCATCTTACAACTTACTTTTACTTGGACTTACCCTCATTAGTAGCAACTTACTCAGCAATTTCATGAGAAAAGGAACTATCAAAATTTATAAGTGTTTCTATTTGGTTCAAATTTTGTAAACTTATTCAATTTCCAAAAATTTCATGTCAACCACACGTGTCGATTTCTATCTCAAATAGCAAGTAAGATCGTATAACAAAGGTTCCTTTCACCACTGGGTGGATTAAATCAGGTTTTATTAGTAGTTTTCAATAATACTGTACAAGTTTGTGGAGAATTGATAGCTATTACTTCATGTGGACCACTATATAATCCCTGTAATTTCCTACCAGTTCCAGTAGCAATATTTTCTAATAATACTTGATCACCCCACATTGGTAACCAGTCATTTGTTTTTTTGATCATATTTTTCCTTTCTTGTATTCTTTGTAGCAAGTAAGTTAGCTTTAGCAGATTTTTGAATAACCTCTAAGTTATATCTCAAATCTTTTAAATATGTGTAATAATTTGAATTTTCCTTGTATGCTGAACAAATTGATGTCGGCAACTCGGCTTTGTATCCAAACATTAATTCGTGAGGAGAAAATCCAGTTGACGAATGTTCAGTTGTATTGTAGGTAAATGCAAAACAATGAATATATTCATCCCAATCATCAAGATTGCTGCAAACATATGATCTGATATACTCTTTTAAAGTACGGTGACATCGCTCAAGGGCTCCGTTGCTTTGAGGATGATATGCTGTAGTTTGTATTTGCTTTACGTGCAATAACTTGCAAAGAGTTTGAAATAATTTGCTGACAAAGTTAGTTCCTCTATCGGTAACTAATTCTTTAGGTACTCCATATGTACAAATTGCACTTTCTAAAAAGGCTTTACAAGTCATTTCTGCTGTAGCTTCAGGAATGGCTTTGGCAATGAATAATTTCGTAAGATCGTCCTGAATGGTTAAAAAGTAGTTATTGCCTTTTTTTGTTTCTGGTAATGGACCAACAATGTCTAAAAAAATTTTTTCGAACGGTTTCGTCGAAGTAGAAGTTATTTTTAAAGGTATCCTATTTTTCCTTTGAATTTTATTTTTTTGACATTCATCGCATCTATTAATAAACTCTTTTATATCGTGTCTCATGCTTTTCCAATAATATCGCTCAGCGATTACAGCTCCATTGTATTGGCTTTTTAACATGTCACTAGAATCCGGCAATTTCCCTAAGGCATGGAAAGCCTCATACCTCATTCCAATTTTTAAAAGCGGTAAAAAATCTGATATAAGTAACTATCGAGGTATTGCTATTATTTCTTGTATTCCCAAACTTTTTGAAGCAATCATTAATGAATCGTTGTTCAATCAAGTCAAAAATAGAATATCTAATATGCAACATGGGTTTTTTAAGGGCCGCTCAACTAATACAAATCTAATTGAATTCGTTAGTTATTCGCTGAATGCAATGGACAAAGGGAGCTATGTAGAAGCATTATATACTGATTTCAGCAAAGCGTTTGATCGCGTTGATATACCCATGCTACTATTTAAATTACAAAAAATAGGAGTCCAATCAGATCTGCTTAAATGGATCGAATCCTATCTGACTAATCGTCAGCAAATAGTCAAATTTGAAGGGAAAAAGTCAAACCCTCTAGAAGTAACCTCTGGAGTTCCCCAAGGTTCACATTTAGGCCCTCTTTTGTTTATTTTATTTGTGAACGATATCTCTTTTTTGCTGAAAAATGTTAGGGTATTAGTATATGCCGATGATATGAAGCTCTTTTTAGAAATAACAAACGAGGAGGACGTCAGAGTATTCCAGCTCGAAATACAGGTTTTCTATATTTGGTGTAACAAAAGTCTTCTTCAACTTAACACTCATAAATGTAGATCAATAGCCTTCAGTAGAAAAAGAAACATGCCAAACATTACAATTTCTCTAGGAAATAATTTGGTTGAAAAGTGTGAAAAAATCAGAGATTTAGGAGTTATATTAGACTCAAAACTAACATTTATTGAACATTATAACACAATTATCAACAGAGCTAACAGTATGCTAGGATTTATAAAAAGATTTAGCTACGACTTCCGTGACCCATACACAATAAAAACACTATATCTTGCATATGTGAGGTCAATATTAGAATACTGTAGCATAGTCTGGTCACCATTTTCATTAATACACCAGGAACGAATAGAATCAGTACAAAAACAATTCGTGCTGTTTGCTTTGCGTAAACTAAATTGGACAAGCTTTCCTCTTCCCTCTTATGAAGCCCGCTGCTTGCTTATAAATATACAGACACTAAAACAGCGACGTGAGTTCGCCAAAGTGTCATTTGTAAACGATATTGTTTCACACCGTATAGATTCTATGGAAATTTTATCCAAACTCAGCTTTTATGTACCGAACCGTCAATTGCGGAACCGAAATATATTTAGCATAAGTCACTGTCGCACAAACTATGCCAAATTCGGGCCATTAAATCAGATGATGATCGCCTATAACCAACATTGCGAAAATATTGACTTTACTATGTCTAAATTAAAATTAAAACAATACTTTAACTCTACGCGTTAGATGCAAAAAATGTAAGCAATATTATGTAATTTAAAAGTTGCACTGTTCAGTTTCCTTTGTAGACTGTGTTGTAGTGATAGAACTAATATAATGTAATAACTAATGTAAAAGGTCTACTATGATTTGACGACTAAATGAATAAATAAATAAATAAAATAAATAGATTCGTTTAAAGGTACGTTCCAAACCTTCATGTCCTCCTATCGGACTCTTATGAAACTCAGTTAAAGTTAGTTAAAGAATAATTACAAAAACATAATTTGCAATTCTTATCTGAGAAAATGTGTGCTGTTATTGTTTTTAGTTTCCTCCAATTTATTTTATCTCCGGATGACAAAATGAAATAGAAGTTTATTGAAACATTATTAAGTTCTCTTATAGCGTTTTTGAATATAAGTATATTCTTATATAATTCATATAAACAAATTTTGTGATTATAGTGCGTTTTGCTAACTATAAAGTGTTTATTAGAATTTCGAATGAATCCATAATCCTGAATGTTATGAGATTCATATTCCGTCTTGTCAAAATCATACTCGATGTTTTGATCAAGGATTTTTGGACCAATATACACATGAATACTGTTTTTATTACAGTCGGCCTTATCCTGCGTATTGTTGTTTATATTGGGATCCCCTAGTAGTTCAAAGCTTCCATAGTCTCGTGCTATTCCGCTCTTGATTGAACTTTTATCCTTATTTGGATTGTTGGTACCATTAGTGATATTGGCTAAAGTCCTTGCTTGTTGCCTAGTGATCACATTTATTCTTTTTGAGATATTAGCCTTGTGCTGTTTGATCTCATTATGTATTTGAGCAGTGATTTGATCAGCAGAATCACAATTACTCAATTGAATACGACTCAATGCGTCTGCGACGGCATTGCTTTTGCCAGGTGTGTACATCACCTTGAAATCATATTCCTCTAATAATATACGCCATCTCATCAACCGATCTGATGCTTCTGAGATGTTAAAGAGATATACCAAGGGTTTATGATCAGAATTAACTATAAATTCTTGTCCATAAACATACGGTTTGAAATGTTTGATTGCCCACACAATGGCAAGCAATTCTCTTTCCACGGTAGAATAACGCCGTTCAGCTGGATTTAAAATCCGACTAGCATAAGCGATAGGTAAATTAACTCCTTCATTTGAAAGAACTGCACCAATTGCAACATTGCTAGCGTCAGTAGTAATTACAAACTTTTTAGCGAAATCAGGATATTGTAGAATAGGAGAGCTTGTCAACAACGATTTCAACTCATTGAAAGATCGTTGACAATTTTGACTCCAAACAAATCGTTCTCTTTTTCGTAATAATTTGTTTATAGGTTCTGCCAAATTCGCTAAATTTGGAATGAATTTGCGATAATAGCTAAGTATTCCTAAAAACATTTTAACTTCCTTTGCATTCTTTGGCGTAGGGAAATTTTGTATTGCGTAAATTTTAGTTTCATCAGGCATTATACCATTAGAAGTTATTTTATGCCCTAAAAATATAGTCTCTTTTCGTAAGAAATTGCATTTACTTGGTTGGAGTTTCAAATTATTCTCCCTGAGACGTTCTAAAATTTCGCACAATTTTGAATTATGTGATTCTAAAGTATCTCCATACACAACAATGTCATCCATATATATAAAACATTTAATGCCTTGTATACCAGTTAAAACTGTGTTCATTAAACGTTGAAAAGTAGCTGGTGCATTTTTTAATCCAAAGGGCATACATAAATATTCGTAATGTCCATATGGTGTAGAAAAAGCTGTTTTGGCTGCATCTTGAGGATCCATTTTAATTTGATGAAAACCACTAGCCAAATCTAAATTTGAAAAATATCTAGCTTTTCCTAATTGATCCAATATCTCTGAAATCAATGGTAACGGATATGCATCACTAATTGTTACGTCATTAATTTTTCTAAAATCGATTACCACACGCCATTTTTTTCACCATTCGCACCAGGTTTCTTTGGAACAACAAGTAGTGGAGAATTCCAAGGTGAATCACTTTCTTTAATAAGACCATCTTGTAACATTTTTTTAATTTCCCCATCAACAACTTCCTTATGAACTTTCGGTAACCTATACTGTCTTGTAAAGATAGGTTTGTTACTCGATGTCTTAATCTTGTGTGTTGTTGCATCAGTGCAAGACAACTTATCATCTTCAACAAAAAACACATCTGGATATTCATCAATAATATCAATGATTGACGATTTTTCTTGAAAATTTAAATTTTCCAAATTTACATCTTTCAAAATTTTGTTCCTTCTTTCCCTACTATTTTCTAAGGACAAAATTGAATAATTAGATGTAGGTTCAAACTCTATAGAACTAAGGTTTATTTCAACTTCTTCATGCGTCCCGTTAAAAATTGGAACGTAAACAAAATTATTACTCGGTTTTACGAGGCAATTGCCCATATATATAGGTTTATTGAAAAATTGTTTTGAGTGACAAATTAATTCTTCATTTGTCGGAATGAATATTTGTGCCACGACTTCCATACGAGGTGGTATTTTAATAATATTTCTAGCTTTCATTGTGTCAATACAAGGATTACTAGGTTGTTTAAAAATTTTAAAACATTTATCCCTATAATCAATAATACACGGATAGTCCCTAAAAAAATCACTTCCTAAAATTCCATCACAAGGAATTGGAAAATCATTATTAACTACCCGAAAATTAAAATTTCTTTGAAAATTTTCAAATAAAAATGTTATTTCTGATGAACCAATTGTCAACACAGCATCAGAAGTAACACCAGAAACTTCAACTATATTTCTTCTATCTATTTTACAGACATTGAATTTTTTAATGATACTGATTTCAGCACCGGAATCTAACAAAAATAATAAAGGCAATGATTTTAAATCAGTTTGGATTAAAATCAAAGCCCTATTTGTATAACTTCTTTCTTCAAAAGGAATTATTATATTTTCAGTACATTCAAAAGATTTAAATCTTGAATGTCTGGTGCCATTTTCTTCGGGCCCTCCAAGTTTTTTGACTCCAAAATATTAACTTGGTATTTTTGTTTGTGGCGACAGTTTCTTTCAATACGCCCTATCATGCCACAAAAATTGCAAATAGGTCTAGTTTGAACATTACCTACTGGTTCAGTTTTAATTACAGGCTTATGTTGGCTATATTTGTTATACCTGTTTTCATTATTAGATGGTTTGGGCCTACCAAAATGTTGCCCCCGGCTAGGTCCAGCTTGATTCTGACCATTGCCTACATTATTTAAATTACATCTATTTTTATAACTAGATTCAAGCACTACGGCATAGTCCGCTGCTTTCTCTAGTTCAGTAAAATTATTTGATTTAACTATATTTCTGACATCGGGTATCTTGATGCCATTA